>NC_082401.1:9368635-9383635 GCF_031168955.1 Gadus macrocephalus
TCTCTCTGTGCTTGGTGTATGTGATTGTTGGTGCGTGTACGTACATGGTGATGGGCTTGTGTGTGTGTGTGCAGTGTTTCCCACACATTGACGAGACTATGGCGCCCCGCCATAGTCTAATTTCGGCCGCCATAGTCTCTGCGTGCACATGAATTATTATTATTATTATTTATTTTTTTTATTATTATTTTTTTTTTGCTCAGACGAAGTTCGTGTCGCTCTCATTGGGATTGCATGAGAGCAGAGGCGCTGCATAACATTAGGCATACCAGGCAATTGCCTGGGGCCCCGCAATTGCTTGGGGCCCCGGGCCACTACTAGGGGGCCCCCTAGAGCCAAAAAAATAAATAAATCGCTACATACCGCCCCCCCCCCACCCCCCCCCCCCCCGTCAACAATCGCTCCATACCCCCCCCCCCCCCCCCCCCCCCCCGTCAACAATCGCTCCATACCCCCCCCCCCATAGTCTCCAAAATTTCTGTGGGAAACACTGTGTGTGTGTGTGTGTGTGTGTGTCTGCATCTGTGTGTGTGTGTGTGTGCGTGTGTACGTACGGACACGGTGAAGGGCTGCATGGAGTGGTCCAGCAGCAGGATGTTGCAGAGCACCTGGCGTGGTGCCGCTCGCGCTCCAGCTCCGTCGCCCGCACATTGTAGGATCTGCCGGCGGGGCAACGGAAGCGCGCGCTCATCACGCTCCTACCAGGGTCTGCACGCACATGTACACAAACACACAGAGGGGAGAATCACAGAGATGGTTAATTTTACATACATCGATGCATTGACATCAATAAAACACAAGAGAGTGCAGGTTAGGGGAGCATTCCAACACCAGCGTTAACATTGCCTCAAATGACCCACAATAACTCAAAAGCATCAGGGCTCGATAACCAGACGTGGTCTATAAATCACAGTGAACAACTCTGCTGTACCCCTCTCCATCGACAGAGCCCAGAGTACGGCTGAGCACGGCTATGGATCGCTCGCTCTGTGGATTCCAGGCCTGCTTGGATGAGGCAGGACAGGCCTACACAGGTCTAGGGGGGGGGGGGAAAGGACTAAAACTACACCAAGCTCTCCCGCCCTCAGCGGGAAGGAATGTCAATGAATAGGCAGGTACTAGTGAGCTCAGCTTATGGACGCTCCAGGGGGGTATAGCCCCCGTGCTAACCCTGCCGATACGCACAGACGCCGTTAAATGAGCTTGTTTTCTCCAGGATTTTAAGAGGATAATAACAATGCTAACTCAACATACGCTCAGTAACAGAGAGCAGACATCGAGTCCAACACTCCTAGGATTAATATACCTGCTATTTTTAACTCGATACCAGATAAATTCAGAATCGGAAAGTGCTTACAAGACAGAAGTTCTTTTTGCAGAGTATTTCTATTATTTTTGCGATAGTGGCACAGCTGAAGCAGAAGTTAAAATAGCCAAGTTGAAAATCAGGTGTCAGCATTCACAGAGGACTCGGGTCCCATTAAGAGCTGGAGTAAATGTCAAGGACACATCCGCTTTTACTTTGATACTCTCCGCTTGAGCTTGCACTCCGGGGACGCCCCGCCTAGCCCGACCTTCCCTGCATCAAGGTCTGGCCCGGAGGGGTGGGGGTCTCCTCCACCACCCTCCTCCTCCTCCTCCCCCTCCTCTCCCTCCTCTCCCTCCTCTCCCTCCAGCCTGGGTCTGTTTGGTCACACTGGATCGACCACAGGACGCTTTCGATCGCGAGCCGTGACTCAACGTTTCCCCGAGTCACACGGGGAATGTCGTGCGTGGCCCACAGCATGCCAAACTGCGGCCGCATGATCTCAAATTGGAAGTGTTGACCTGTTTCACGGAGGGGGGGGGGGGAAGCAACCGGGCTGCGGAGGCTCGCTGACGACCGAGCGAGGGGAGAGGAGCGGCAGGGTGGCGGACATCTGCCGCACACATACACAATGTATATGGTGGTATGTGGTGAAGGTTGAAGTGAACATGTACACAGTAGATGATATGTGGATAGATTCAACTCAAACCACAACATGTGTATGGTGTGTGGGTGCATGCACCAATAGTCATGACATTTGACAGTTCTGAACCATAGGAGTCACCCAGAGTCCATGTAGCGGCACGGTGTGTGTCTTTGTTTCAGTGTGTGTCTTTGTTTCAGTGTGTGTCTTTGTTTCAGTGTGTGTGTGTGTGTGTGTGTGTGTGTGTGTGTGTGTGTGTGTGTGTGTGTGTGTGTGTGTGTGTGTGTGTGTGTGTGTGTGTGTGTGTGTGTGTGTGTGTGTGTGTGTGTGATGTGTGTGCGCTAAAGAGTGTGTTTGATCTTCTTGTCAAGGCGCATCACCTCAAACTGCAATGACCACAAACAGATGGTGAGTGAGTAAAAATACAGGATTGTCTGTCCGTGTGGTTGTAGTGGTTGCAAAAGGCAAGCGGTCCAACACTACTAACAGCAACACCAAGGACCCCTCTCACCGCTGTGAGCTTTGTGCTATTTACTATGTGGGCCTTCAGCGTGCTTTCATCCAAAGTGACACAGTAAATTCAGTCACATGCAATTAAGGCGCAGGTAAGAAGGTCATAGAGTGTCTAACAAACGGCGGTCTACATACGTATATGGGGGGTCTTATGGAGGTCTACATTTACATCGGGGGTCTTATGGTGGTCCATGTATGCGGGGGACATAGGGGGAATCAAAACCAGGACCTTTAGGCTGGGAGTCAAACAGCCCGGCCCCCACACTATACTGTATTGTGTTCTGTACACGGAGCGTATTGACCACTATTCATTACCACCGCCTGTGTCAAGGCAGCGCGAATCACACAGCGCAGGGGAGCGATGAAGCCGGGAGGGAGGGAGGGAAGGCTTCTTATCTCTCTCTCTCTCTCTCTGCTGCTGAAGGGCTGCCACAAGCACAGAGATAACGTATGATGATGTCACAGTGTGTGACGCATGCAGGGAGCCCCCTCCGCCATGCCTCTCTGTACTGTCTCTCCCCTCTCCCCCAGGCCCACCATCCTCTCTCCTACCCTTCTTTACCAACCGGCTCTCTCCTTATCTCTCGCTGTTCTCCTCCTCCCTTCCTCTCTCTCCTACTTCTCCTCTCCATCCGTTGCCTCTCCTGTTTCCTGTTTCCTACTCTCCCTCCCCCTTCCTCGTCTTTTTCTCTCTCCTCTTTTCTCATCACCCATCCTGTCCTCTCCTCTCTCCTCCTCACCCCAGAGTAGACAGATCAGAGGAGAGATCGGCCCCTCAGGGAGGAAGCGGCAGAATCATGCTACCATAACTACTTCCTGCTGTCAGCATCGCTTACCAACAGACAGAGAGAGAGAGAGAGAGTGTGTGTGTGTGTGTGTGTGTGTGTGTGTGTGTGTGTGTGTGTGTGTGTGTGTGTGTGTGTGTGTGTGTGTGTGTGTGTGTGTGTGTGTGTGTGTGTGTGTGTGTGTGTGTGTGTGTGTGTGTGTGTGTGTGTGTGTGTGTGTGTGTGTGTGTGTGTGTGTGTGTGTGTGTGTGTGTGTGTGTGTGTGTGTGTGTGTGTGTGTGTGTGTGTGTGTGTGTTGGGGGGGGGGGGGGTGTTTTAGAATTAAGAAGTTAGTTTGAGTGTCCATGTGTCCAAATGTTTGTGAAATGTGGTTTACATGTGTGTGCATATTACTGTGTGTGTGTGTGTGTGTGTGTGTGTGTGTGTGTGTGTGTGTGTGTGTGTGTGTGTGTGTGTGTGTGTGTGTGTGTGTGTGTGTGTGTGTGTGTGTGTGTGTGTGTGTGTGTGTGTGTGACCCTAAAGCTGTGAGGTCATCTTATAACAAACAAAGACAGTCTACAGCCTTCCTGTCTGCACCGACACACACACACACAAACACAGCTAAAATGTACACAAAAGCACAACACAGATACACACCAACATCACAAAGCTATGCTTGAACACAGAAACTGCTGGGGTTGCGTTTGCCTTTTTGCAGGATTTCTATGTTTGGAAGATTGCATGTCGATGATGCACCTCTGTTGCAAACAATTCCAAGTAAACTCAAATTCCCCTTCCTCTTTAGAGTTCCATACTTGTGTGTTGCGTGCACACTTTTAGAATTTGTCAAAGTTGTGACTAGTGTCTATTGAACAACTTCTAGACTGTTGTTTTTCGAGCACACATTTTGTCAACCGGCTGGACAAGAGAGCCTGGGAGCCGACACAGAGGAAGGACACACACACACACACACACACACACACACACAGTAAATTACTAATTAATTTCTGTGTGTCCAAGAAGACAGCTTTAACATGCTTTTTTTTTCTGTCATACAATTTCATCAAGGAGAATCTAAGAGGTTCCTCTTAGGAGATCCAAAGAATACCCATCACTATTCATGTAACGCACACATACACACACAGCTCAACACTACAGAAGGTCAGTATACAGGGCAGGACATAATTATGTAAAATCCTACATTGAAGACCCTCGTCAACCTCTCTTTCTAATATCTAGGGCAGCACAGAACAACCGTGTGTGTGTGTGTGTGTGTCTGTTAGTGTGTGTGTATGTGTCTATTAGTGTGTGTATGACAGAGTGTGTGTGTGTGTGTGTGTTAGGGCTTTGACTCTGAACTTCGTGATTCGAATATAATTCGAATATCCAAAGTAAATCAAAATTTGAACGAATATTAGGCAGCCCTTAATATTCGAACCAGTTATGGGCAGCCCAAGAGGGAGAGACGTCGGAGAACCCGACGCATTCTATTCATAATATTGTAATGACCACGGAAGAGGCAGTGAATGAAGTATTGATTAGACAGCGATTTATTAGAAACCTAATAAACCGTTGGAACACGCTAGAACGGGCCTATTCAACTAGCGGCCCGTGGGCCAAATGCGGCCCCTCTTAATTTTTTTCTGGCCCGCAAGAGGTTGCATGCAAAAAATAAATAAAATAAAGGAGAAACATAGTTGCATGCAAATCAGGTTTCTGTGTGTAGCCGGTGATACTAGCCAGTATCAGTACCCCACAATCAGGAACTGGCATCACTTATTCTGACAATGTTTGTCTCAACCGATATGTATGAGTCTAGCTTTTCTCATATGAATGCCATCAGAACAAGGGCACGTTGCTCGATGACCTATGAGAAGCTGCATGAGTGTCTCAGGATGAGCCAAACTAGGCAAACAAGGCAGTGCAATCTTTCTCACTGACTCACTGGCTCAAAATGTGTCATATTATGTACAGTAGTTCTGTTTTGTGATGATTCAAACAACATTGTTGAATTCTAAACACGTGTCCAAAACATGTAAGAACGAAATCTTTTATAATGATACGATTAAAAGTGAAGAAGGAAGGAATGCGTCGGACAAGTTTATTCCATGTAGTAGTACTATATATATTAAGTTAACACTACTTTAAGTACGATTTATTTGTAGCGATTCATTGACGTAGTTTTACTCTGTGTGTCCCATGAACCTCCAGTGGTTTTCCTTCTCGGCCCACTTGTTAAGGAGGTTGAATAGCCCTGCGCTAGACCATAGCAACCATAGCAACGCCGGTAAACACACCTCACAAAGCCCAATCCTGGACGTCGTAGAAAGCGGCGAAAAAAATAGACATTAAAAAGAGTAAAAAAGTAAAGTAAGTAATTAAGTAAAAAGAGACATTTTTAATTTAATAGCAACGATGACAAGACGGAAAACAGGTAACTTATCAAGGTAATTTTGCCGGCATCTGAGGGGAGATGCGTCATCTCCAAACATCCGGTGGAGTTTCGGCGGTGTTCAGAAGCGTTCAGAGGCGTTCTACGCATAGCTGTAGACCGTACTACACTGTCAAGTGTAGTACGGTCAAGTAGTAGACACTGAACAGAAATAGCATGTACTAAGTATTCGGATTCAGCCCAGTTCTTACTGAAGGCATTTAATGGTCAAAATATTATTAATAAATATTCGAATATATTCTAATATTAATAAACAAACGCACTTCGAATATGATTTTTGGGCAAAAGTCAAAGCCCTAGTGTGTGTGTGTGTGTGTGTGTGTGTGTGTGTGTGTGTGTGTGTGTGTGTGTGTGTGTGTGTGTGTGTGTGTGTGTGTGGAAGGGGGGGCGGGGGGATTGCCACCCGGAGAATGAGGGCAGCGCTTGGCCCTCGACCCTTCCCCCCTTTAGGGAAAGCTGTGTGTGTGTGTGTGTGTGTGTGTGTGTGTGTGTGTGTGTGTGTGTGTGTGTGTGTGTGTGTGTGTGTGTGTGTGTGTGTGTGTGTGTGTGTGTGTGTGTGTGTGTGTGTGTGTGTGTGTGTGTGTGTGTGAGAGAGAGACTGTTAGTGTGTGATGACAAAGCCATGCTGCAGGCTGGTAAACTGTTTAGATCGGTATGTAACGTGTACACAGGGCCAAGCTTTTGCCTTTTTTTCAGCCTCTTAGATCTCAAAAGGAAACGGAAACATCTTAACGTCTGCTTGAACATGAACGACTGCAGGTCTCTCTAAACACACCGCACAAGGAGGAAGGGTTGGCATAGGATTTTTGATTGACATGACCGTGGGAAAAGAGACACAAGGGAAGACACAGCATAAAGCATAGGACCGGGTCATTAGCGATAAGGTCGGTGCACTAGGGTGTTGAGCCATAGAACCGTCCATAAGGGGTTACTATGTGTAACAGTCCGTCCGTTACAAACACCATCTCGTCAACTTAAAGAGAAACGCCCGCCGCTGGGTTTCCGTCTTTGCAAAGGTTTGCAAACCTCTAGCGTCAAAGACGATTATTGTTAAAAACTGTCAATCTTTAATCGCAGCACGCCAATTTGCATGCAAAATGTCACTGTGCCGGGAGAACAACTCTCTGGTTGAAGTTGAACTCTTCGGTACGGCTAGTTAAAAGGCTTTAGGATTAAAGATATTAAAATGGCTTGGAATCAAACAGTGATGTTGACACATCAGTGATCAAAGGGAAATGGTTTCCATCGCTGGTGTCCCATCACCCCAGAGGGGGGTATGATTAAATCTTTTGACATGGCGGTTGCTTCCTGACATGCAGAGGGTTGAGTCTGGAGGAGGTTAACCATTTGTGTCCCTCTAGTTATATCATGACCGGTAACTGTGTGGACCAGTGCCTCAAAAGCAGGTGACGTCGAACTTTGCAGACAAGAAATGCTTTGAACATCAGGAGCAGAATTTGTGTGAAAAACTGATATTCCGTCTCGTAATATGATAGTGGTACCGTTTTCCGTTGGAAATAATGATCATAAATAATTATGAAAGAATTGTCTCTTCAACCTCTGGCTTAGAGCGGTCATGCCTTGAAGACGCTGAACCTTTATTAAACAATTTAAAACAACAAAATACTGCCCTTTGCTATCCTCATATGCTCCCTTGTACTGTAGTGGTGACTAAGACGTTGTTTCGGTGCTTCTGTGTCAGTAGTTAGTCATTAGCAGTATAACTTGAAGTGGAGAATGCACGGTGGAACATGTGTGTACATTAGATAGGTTAATCTACCCATGCAGTTGAGCCAACCACACATGCAGTATCCCTTATCAAACCAGCATGCAGGCTAAAACCAGCTACATGATTAGGACGTACAGAACTTTATCAGCCTTTGCAGCAGAGCAAATTGTATCCAGAATGTTGTGGGTTATTTAGAGACTTCAAGCAGCTTGAGTTTTAAATTGTTTAACCAGAAAGAGGAAACGGCAGTGGGGGGTATTTCAGTGTATAACTGTAACCATCTCACGATAGGCTGGTTCTTGGTGCCAAAATATTCCCCTGCCTAGTTTAACCTCCATCCTGCTACTGTGTCAGACTTCACAATGAAAAAAAACACACCAGACCATTTTGCTACAAGGTGGAGGAAACATAATAATTTAAATACAAACCAAACTCGACAGAAATTGTAGAGATGTACTCGACAGACTCATCATTTTTATGAATGTCAAAAGGTATTTTAAAGCACTTAGTAGACTTTTGTGTAAAGTTTATGGTGTAGTCATTTTATTATAGAGTGGCCTGATAACATTGACAGGGGCAGACTGATAAGATTAGGAGCGGGCAGTTGAATGAAACATTTGTGTGTAAATGGGGTGGAACATTGTAGTAGGCTGTGACTTTTTCCCCCTATTGTAGTATCTGTCCTCCAGCTCCACTGCAAGACACATTATGCCAGCCGCAGCAGTTTTCCCCTCGGACAATCCATTCTTGAGCGCGCACACACACACACACACACACACACACACACACACACACACACACACACACACACACACACACACACACACACACACACACACACACACACACACACACACACACACACACACACACACACACACACGTTGGATTTCCATCTGCGGTTCTTTGCTAAATCCTTTTCTACACCATTCTCTCTCTTCTTCAACCTATTCCCTCGTCTCTTTTCCTCGCTCCTGAACATAAATGCATAAAATATACCATAATTTAAAGTATAGAATAGAAGTTCTGCACTGGAGGGAAAGAGACGGCCTTTGGTAGATCTCACTGCCTATTGTCCAGTGTGATCCTCCAGTTCCAGTCTCACACTCAATGTTCGAAACAAACACAAGTTGCATTGTTACTGCAGCATTTCCTGCATCAAATCCCAAAACAGAGAGGCTCCATTCAGACAGCGTGTGTTGAGATAAAGATAGCCAGCTAAAACGACACACAAGCTCCCACATCACAGATGAATGTGTCGAGTGGAAGTCCGCTCTCACGGCGACACACATGAAGTGACACACATCCTGAGCCGCTCGGATCCGGGGGAGTTACTGTTCACACCGTGCGGATGATGTGGTGGTCTAAGTGTGAGACCCCGCCCATTGCTGAATGTTGCTTTGTTTTAAAGCATATTGGCTACTAGGTTAGGATTTACTACGCCTTTAGTGTATGTATGTAGTGTCTGAGTTATTCTGTATTATATTCTGGTTTTATTTGATGGCTCTGTAAAGCACAGTTCTTTGGAACTGCGCTACACCCAAACTTTTTTTATTATTATTGGTGCGTGTCGTGTCTCTTGAATCCGTCTCCGGAATGATCTCACAGGTCAATTAACCATCCTCACCACTTGACTGTGTGTGTGTGTGTGTGTGTGTGTGTATGTGTGTGGTGAGCGTTGTTCTGCATACTGGCAGTCTTGCGTCACCAAGACGGCTGCAACACACTGGTGGTGGCGACTCGCGGTGTGGGGACCACTTCTGCTTTGCTATAGAAACACGCTGAATGACAAACTACTCATCTTGGCATTTTAAATTGGGTATTCATTAAATACGTCATTTGGTGAATTCTTTGCTCATGTAGATTCTGTTGCTGCACACGCACACTCTCCCCTGCTGGGATTAATGGCCGTTATCCATCTTCATCTCATGTCTGGGGTTTTATCTCCGCTAGTAACTGGATCACCCCAGAGACCAGGAGTGTGAAGCGGGTGACCTGGGCACGACCGGAGGGACTGCTGCCTGTTCGCTCCCCCCGCCGAGGGTGACCGCTTCGGCCCTTACAGATGGTACTGCACCCCCCCCCCCACCCACCCCCGCCCTGACCCCTGGCTACAGGACCCAGAGGGACAACCAGGCTTCCATTAATTAAACCGCACACAACACACATTGTTCACTATCAATGATTGTGAGTAATGTAATGCATTGTTTTGGAATAATAGTGTTTTTGCATAATTGTGTGTTTTTGCATAAGTGTGTGTGTGTGTGTGTGTGTGTGTGTGTGTGTGTGTGTGTGTGTGTGTGTGTGTGTGTGTGTGTGTGTGTGTGTGTGTGTGTGTGTGTGTGTGTGTGTGTGTGTGTGAGAGATCGGAAAGGGTCAACGCGTCGATTCACCCTCGGAAATCCCACGACCTTTCACCCCGAAGGGTCTCCCGCCCCCGTCCCCGTCCCCGTGTCTAACCCACGCACAGACACAAACACAGCCACACTCATGATTGTGCACATGTGTGTGCAACAAACACACACCAGACACACACGTTTTCTGCAGTAGTTTCAGGCTTGTCGCAGTCTAACTAATAACATGTGAGGTCGCGCATGTAGCGGCCTGGGGGTCTTATCTCGGCAGTGGGGCACGTACTACCTCGTCATCACTGATAAAGACTAGCACCGCCAGCATTGACCTTAATATATTATCTCTTCTACAGTAACACGCATACATACATACATACATACACACACATTACACACCCACGCAGGAAAAGATGCTGGCAGATCTCAGTGGGGTTCGAGTTCTGGACATGCTGTGAGTTTCCCCTCCGTTCCCACCTCGACCTTGCACATTCCTGCCTCCGCCCACAGACCAGCTGTAGGCGGGCCAGGTGTCCCCGGCACGGCCCCGCCCACCTCCTCCTCCAACCCCCGGCCCCCTCCAGCCAATAAGGATTTGGTCTTGTTCTATGCATCAGATGTTTAGGACGAGTCACATGGCGACCTAGCACTCATAAACAGAAGAGGCCGAGACTAGAGAGATTATGGTGCTTGGAAGCTAACCTACAGTCTAAGAAGACTGTGATCTATAGTATTACATACGCACATATGTACTTTTTTAAAGTGCATATGTGCACTTTATAAAAAATAATGATAATAAATCACCATTATATCCATTAGAATCTTTTATTTAGCAGGGGCAAAAAATGTCCCATGAGAGTGAACACACACACAACTCAATTTAGTTTAGCTAAGATGTGCACATGCAGTATGAATGGAGCTGTGCGTGCATTTTGATCTCATCAATAGCTAGCACAGACCACACATGCACGACACACAAACACACAAATGTTGTGTGAGATATAAGATCAGTCAGTTGCTATTGGAAAGCAACCATTGGCGAAACTTTCCCCAATGGACGTGGCAACCCAACACCGCTACATCACAGGGTTTCTCCTCAGCCTCAGGATGAAGAGGAAGTGGTGCGATGATGATGTCACAGTTAGACCCTCGTCTCCTTTCATCTCCACAGCCGTCGGGACTCCCCAGCGCTGCTACTCTTTAGACTACGCCTCTCTCTCTCTCTCTCCCTCACCCTCGATCCCTCCCCCCCCCCCCCCCCCCCACAACACCTCTGCTTGCTCAGCTTGCAGAAGGCATCACGACTCAATAGATCACATCTCTCTCCCATCTCTCCTCCCCGCCCTCCTCCTCCTCCACTCATTTCCCCCCCCGCCTCGATCCTCACCCCTCCCAGGTGCTACCCTCTCCTCTCGACCCACTCCACTTACCCCTGGTTCCTCCCCCTTCTTCCCTTGCTCCTCTCCCCAGTTCCTGACTCCTACCAGCCTAGATAGGAAGCCTCCGTTTCTAAGAAGTCTCACCATACGCATCCGCAGGAGTTAAAGAGTCTGATTCACACCAGAGCTGCTGTTCAGAGGAGTTAGAGTCAGATTCAGACCAGGTCTGCCCCTTGGAGGGAGAAATTAAGTGAATTGGTGGTGGTGGTGATGATGTTGCTTTGGGGAATACACCTTAAATCAGAATCACACGCACTACACATTCTTTCAACATTTCTGTTAGTCAATAAGAATGTTGAATTGTCCGTTTTGTTCCAAGTTCTTCGTAATTTGGTCGTTTGTTTTATGTTATGTATTTACATAAAAAAATATGCATATGTTTTAATCTGGGAACAAGAACTTTTTTGTTTATGTAGGAATGCATGGGGATGAGGAGGGGCGAATTCCTCTGCACTATGTTGCATTTGGCAAATAACATCTTGATTAAAACAGACAAAAGGAGACTGGAAACTCAGCGCCTGGAAGCCTGGAACGGTGGTGTGCTTTAAAGCGTGCCTTCGATAGTTCAGACATATAATTAGATAAATTTGTCCCAAAAGGTACCAAAAATAGTAATTAGAAAAGTACCAAAAGAAAAACCTTGTTGTTAGCCAATGCACGAAAAACCTGCCAATTGGCCAATTGATACTTGAAAATAGATTTCAAGAATTAAATGATGGATGTTCCTGTTGGGTGTGTTTATTTAAAACCAGACTCCCCCAGAGCCCATTGACAGCGCTCTGGAATTAACTTCCTGTCCTAATGCTCTAAACCCTTAACAGGACCCATAAGACACACTCAAGTACAGCACATGTGCCCCCCCCTACAAAATAATAATCACGCTGCAGAATGTCTTCTAAAACAACGATATTATTTTGTATCCTGAACATTGTTTAAATGCTCTGATTATGCAAACCCTGTCCATCGATTAAATTCATATGTTCCATGAACTTATATGCCACATGGCTCAACCTTTGTCAGTTGCAAAAGCAGTGGTTGGAACAGAAAATTTAAATACTTGACATGCATGCATCTGGAGTTATCTCAAGTCATCTTATCTTGTTTAACACCGGAAGCAGCAAACAACTTTATGACAGACCTTCAAAAGACAGAGGCAATAAACAAGTGTGTTGCACTTCTCCAGAGAAATACGTGTACTGGTGTCACAGCGGTGTGTGTCGTCTGTCTGAGCTGATGATCAAAGATCAGACACACTGGGTAACGAGATGCTTCTGCAAATCAGGTAACCCAGAGACAGAGAAAGAAAGAGACAATGACAGAGAGAGAGAGAGGGTTAAAGAGACAAGAGAGAAAAGACAAAGAGAGACGAACAGAAAGGATGGAGATTAAGGAAAAGAGAAGAAGAAAACAAAAATAGTGTATACCATCTGCTTCGGTACATCCTAGAATGTTCCCCTTTCTTTCTGAATCTGTAGGTTGCCTATGTAAGCACGCACGCACGCACCCACGCACGCACGCACGCACGCACGCACGCACGCACGCACGCACGCACGCACGCACGCACGCACGCACGCACGCTGGTTTGCAAGCAAGCCACGTGTGTCCGTTCATTCTCTGCTCTGACCTGATCTCCGCATCGTATGCTCAGCCAAAACCCCTGACACGAAGTGCAACCCTAGACCCATAATTGCCCCTTTTCACCAACACGACTGGGAAGATCTCTCTCTGCTTTGAACATGAGAAGAGTACGATGAGCCCACCTACACACGACGCGTACAGGAAAGAAACAAACATTCCTCCACCAAAACGCGAGGAAACACGATCTGGAAAAAAAAACGCACCGTAAGGTGAAGCCCTGTACATGCTGCTCTTGGGACGTTAATCTCCTTATGTTTGTTTCAAAACTGTACAATTCAACTATAAATATAAAAAAGCAAAGCAAACCGATGCATTTGCTTATTGCCAAGGGTCTCGAGTCTCTATCCGGAGTCAATCGTAACCCTCTAAAAAACACACCAATAGACAAATCTCATGTTTTAAACACAAAGGAAAGAACGTCCTCTGTTCCACATCTCCTGCGCTTCAGGGAAATGCAGGATTTCAGAGAGGTCTTTGAAGAACAGGACTGCGGGCATCTGTGTTTGTGTTAGTTGTTTAGGTGACACCTAGGCTTAACAGGCCATTCCGACTCAATGCATTATTCACAAATCCGTAACCATCTCCGTCCGTGCCTTCTGTCCCTCGCTCGTCTGCCTTTCCCCCCCCCCCCGTCACATCACAACCGCTCACAGCCTAATTCATAAAAGATACAGGCTGTGAAGAGGCTGGTCCAGTTCCATAGCACACATACCAATGGTGAGTGGTATGCAGGCACTGGCTTAACATTGGGCTGGACCTTTCTTGTGTTTTCTAGTCTTTGGGCAGTGGAAACACAGAGGTTAGCAAGACATTTCACTATGCCAGTGATTCCCGAGCTGAGGAAGCATACCCTGGGTATTATTTTCTTTTAGATGTCGTTATATGCTTTGTTATACACCTATATATATATATATAAATAAAGCAACATCAAATATCAAGAATTGTTGAAGTTGTTAAATGTGAAATATTTCAATTTAAGTTTGGAGCATAACGCTTCAGAGGCCATTACAATATTAACAATGATGCTAAATGATAATAGTAGGGGTACTGATGGAGGGTTGTGGGGGTGAAACACTGCACTATGCTATGTGGTCATCTTACAAAAATAGTACATTTTGAAAGTCCTACTGTAAGTTCACACCAAAAGCTGTGGAAGATGCAAAATCGCCAAATAGCTCAAAACGCAACGCTGTCCAAAAATATTTACAGCTCATATCGCTCTTGTGTATGATTACTGGGACCACCCACGCCGACGAGAGACATCTACATTCCGATTGGCTGGCGGTCATTTACAGCCAAAACGCTACTAGCTCATTTGCATAGAGCTGAGCTGTTTTCAACTCTCATTTACAGCTTTAAAGCTATCGCTCAAGCGTTTTATCGCTCCAATCGCTTTATCGCTCATGTCTAATAGAAAGTGAATGGGCGTTTATCGCTCAAAACGCTTTTGGTGTCAACGCACAGTTAGAGATGCAGGTAAACCACAGAACGCTTTGACATGCCAACACGACCAACACCAAGGCCTTTTGAGAAGTGGATATTCTGTCCAGATACGTTCCTCCACCTCAGACGAGCCCCGGAGGGTGGAGATGCGTGGGACGGTTTGGCGGCGGTTAATGGGGACAGTGTGAGCGAGGGGGTGTAGAGGAAGGTGGGGGAGGAGGCTGGAACATAATGCGGTCGGTAAACAGGAAATCAGCCCTCTACCTATGTGCTCTGCATGTTTCCATTGAGGTGGTGTAGGGCCTAAAAAAAAAATTTGTTTGGTTCCGGTTTCCGACCGACCCTGTCAATTTATGTGCGACCCAAATTATTTTATGAGCTTTAAAAAAATATATATATATTTTTTTTTTTATGCAAACTATAATCACGTTTTGGTACAGCACCTCTTCATTCTGTACAAGGATGAGCGAATTTTCTCGTTTTTAAATGAAAACAACCTACCTATCATTCGCTGCCGCTGGAAAAAATAAAATAAAAAAATAAAATAAATTCCCTACCTACCCATGACCTCAACTGACAACCAGCAGGAACCAAACTTTTTTTTTTTTTAGGCCTAGGCAGTGTTTCAGGTGGCATCAGCTTATAATGCAAACGTTGTCCCCTCAATGTTAAAATGAAGAATAAATAATCTGAATACTACCTCCAAATGTCATGATTAAGTATTT
>NC_082401.1:9386135-9527926 GCF_031168955.1 Gadus macrocephalus
TTGAAAAGAGGCGGTCAATTAGAGTTGCTCAAAATGTCACATCCCTGGAACATAGCAAAACATAACCACTCCAATACTAAACCTTATTTATGGTTCACATCCTAAAACATGACAGAATACAAGTCCTAACCTCTACTTGATAGCACTTGTATTCCGGCGGTCAAAACGGAAAAAACATTAATTAAAATAACTCACTCAATCCGTCTAAATGTACCATGCCAACGCAGAAGTGAGCCGTCGGAAAGCCAGGATGCCTTCTGCGCGGCGGAGGGTTTAAGCTGTGATCGACCGCCGGCACTATACGTTGAGACACGTCCAGCCCTCCGTCAAGCCTCGTCAAGGCCCTGAGGAACAGATCTGCTTGGGTTGTCCTGCATTCCCCACAAACCCAGAGATCACAGTTTCCTCTGCGGCTGCCATTTGGTGGTCGTCTCAGCAACTAGATTCCAGCCTCTGGAACGGTTGCTCCATACCCCATTAAATTGTCCGTCGTGCATCTTATTGTTTCGGTTGTCCTTTTAGCACACAGAGCAGACATGGATTCCTCAGGGTTTCCTACCTTTCTTATAAATGTATGTCAACACTAAAGAAATCCAAACAATCCAAATAACTGTCCCACCAAAAGTGCAGCCTTAAAACAAATGTATGTGAAATTATTAGAGTATCTGGTGTACAGTTGCAAAGGGGTGGACAATTTCCGGTAAATTTCCGGTAAATTACCATGGGAAGTTAAGCTTGGGAATTTTGGAAATATTAAAAATTGGAAAATGATGGGAATTAATGGGAACTAAATAGGAATTGACGGTAATTTAAACAAACTTTATCATATCCAAGCATAATATATACTTTTTTTTTGTTTTTTAGAAGTAGACAGTAGGCACGCCATGCAAAATAACACTATAAAAAAATCTATTAAAAGACTACCAAAACTTGAAAAACATAATTTTAGCAGATTTATTTGTAAGTAGAACTTTAACAAGTTCTAATTATTTTAATCTTTCATTGAAGAACAAAAACATGAATTTTGAGTTAAATTTGCTCTGGGTTCAAAAGTGTGGTCCAGGGTTCTAGAAGTCATCAGTGCACATTTGATGGAGGAATGCACAATGCATGTAGGGGGCGTGGTCTCAATATCCCTGCAGTAAGCAGTGTGCTAGCGTGATTGAGGAATAGCATAGCTATTCAAGTTTACTTGCATGAAATCTGGTTGTGTTAGTCAAGATTATGCTAAAATATATTTTTCCCCCAACTATATTTAAGTCCCCTGTTAAGAGCCAACCTTCAATTTTGTAAATTCCTGGTTTATTCCCATAAATTCCCATTGATTCCCATAAATTCCCGTTAATTCCCATGGCAAGTTTCCAACTTTGAATATTCCTGGAATTTTGCAAACCCTAATCTGGTGTAAATCCATATTCTAAATAGTGCTCTGATGTGAACAACAATTAGATGTAGCCAAGAATGATTAAAGTAATTATTTTATGAAAACACCAAATACTTGCAGACATTTTGAAGCAATAAACTGTAGATATTCTGAATACTGTACTTGATAAATGACAATTCATTCAATTAACCTCATTTCATTGCAAAAATGCTTTTAGATAAAGGCATTCACCAAATGGCATATGCATGCAAGATGGAAGTCTGACCACGAAGACAAGAGTGCAATATGTTTCCTACCACAACCCCCACTATCCTTCCTTTCCTACTTTCGTATGTATCATTTTTTTGTCATCACACCAACTCATCTCCAACTCCCAACAGGCTGGTTTATACATTTAGAGACACCCCAGCACCATTAGTTTGCTGTAAGAGATTAAATCCCCTCCATGCTTGAGGAAAAATACTTATTCCTCCAGCTGGGTGGGGGAACTGAATGTGGAATTCCATATCCAGTTTCCTTACTCAGCTAGCATTCAGAGCCAAGGTGGCTGCTTCATTTAGATAATGTATTTCTGCATTTATTGGTTTGGCCCTTATTTTTGAGGGTCTGTGGTACAAAACAGGAATACAGGACCTTGAAATACACCACAATAAGAATAGCAGCTGTATTGGAATCATATTTAGATTTAATCTGCCCAGCACACAGCCAGCGATCCCCTAGATCTGTTGTATAGTCAGCTAGCTGGACCCAAAACATGCTGTATAGCCAGCTAGCTAGCCCAAAACCCCAATGTGCAATTTTGGGGACCAGAGGTAAGCTAGTTGTAGTATGGGGAAACCACTAGGGGTGGGAATCTCTTGGCACCTCACGACTCGATTCCGATTATGAGGTCAACGATTCGATTCTAAAACGATTATCGATGCATCTCGATGAAACATCTTTTTTTACATTTCCATGCGTGATTTTCAAAAATATATATATACATCTGAGTTTGCTACTCAGAGTTTGCTAATCACTTCCTACTTTTGTGATGATCATTAAAGACAACAGATGAATTAACTTACCTAATATTTTATTAAAGAAAAAGCTTTTGTCGCAAATATGACTTTCTATGAACAATGCACTAATCAATGCAGCTTGCATTACAACACAATATGGAAGTATGTAAAAAATTGTTTTCAGTTTTCTTTTCTTTCTAATCTTTCTTTTCTATGTCATTAAAGAAAAAGCTGCTCTTGAATTAGAAGGAGTTCTTGTGTCTGGCTGTGAGTTTGCGCGCATGCTATGCGTAGGCTGAATCACAATCGTGTCAAGACAATTCAGATTGGCTGAATACACACTGAAGATAAATTAAATAATTTTAAAATTACTAAAATTATCCCTATCTGGCGAACAGAATGTTGCAGCAGGCAAACAAATTGAAGAAAATAATTGAGATTATTAATTATTTATCTGCATCGAGACGGAATCGTTCTAGAGAGAATCGCGATGCATCGAAGAATCGATTATTTTTCCCACCCCTAGAAACTACCATGCTAGCCTCAACCTACAGTCTCCGATCTCCACACCACTACCGTTACAGTGCGTTTGGACAGAGAATCGCTCACCTGAAACTGTAAAGTAGCCTGTCATCGTCAGATCAATTCGCAAATGCCTAGTATTCTGGAACCTCTGTTTGTTTTGGAATTCCAAGATGGCATTATCAAGGGGCCCAGAACAAACACTTCCGGAAGCAGTTGGATAGACCTATGACCTTCAGTGCAACAGAATGTGTGTCACATTAGTGACACATTGATTGTTTGTGAAATAACATCAACGGCACTCCAATGGGGCTCTCCTCTGTGCAGTCATCATATATAACCTGCCCCATGTTGGATAAACAGTTGTGTTTGGCCCGACCCAGGCCAGGTCTGCTGGAAATCTGTCTGAATGGGAAGGAGGCAGACAAATGACAATAAAGCCTGAGCTTGCAGATGCGTCTGGTTCCCAATGTGAAGATACATTTGCCAAAGTAATGTAGAGGAGACTGGTCTCCAAACTTCATACGCTCAAAATCAGAGATCTTGTTAAAAAGCTATACACTGAAAAAATAGCTAAATCTTGAAATGTGGATGTGTATTGATTTCCTCAAACTCTTCTGATGCTACATAATAGACCAGGGGCAGATTCTATATAAATCTACAATACCAGTGATTATGATGTGCCAACATGAACCTCAATAGTGGTGACACACACACACACATAATTTGGGGAGCAGGCTGTTATCTGGTTTGCTCTAGTTTACCAACACCACTGAGAGACAGCTGTTATCTTGAATTATAATCTGTGATGATGTGATGGCACACCATCTTAATCCAACCCCTCTCGTGGATTACCAGATACTCTCTGATCGTCATCCAAAACTGGACTTTACTCTTCTCCCCTCGTCTCTCCCCTAGCCCCGGCCTTTTGTGACGAAACACGACGGAGGTGTGGATGCGTGTCGCCATGTGAGAATCATGTGTGGGTGGTCTGCCCTGCTCACTAATTTCAAGATGCATTAGCATAATTCGCCATTTGTGATACACATCGGACGACGACAACAAAACACAGAGACAGAGAGACAGAGAGACAGAGAGAGAGAGAGAGACTGAAACCACTGAAAAGAAGTGCAGAGCTATTTGTATCAGTACTTTTGTGACCAGCATAAGAAAACTAGGCCCAATAAATATGACTGACGCACATCAAAACACACTCAATACAAATTAATTGTTCATTCTATTGATTTCACGAGCCATTTATCTCTTTAATATTTAATGTTGTTGATTTGTATCCGCCAGCCTACCTTGGTTCACCGCTGCGTGGGCGTGAGAGCTAGCATGGAGCATAAACACAGCTGTTGATGGGCTTTTGGATGGCAGTTCTCGCTGAAGCCGTGCCATCTCTGTTTAACGACAGCCTGATAACTAGTTGGCTGTTGGGTCACTAGCTAGCTATTTGCCACATGCCATCTAGCTAGCTGGTTACCAAGTGTGAGCTAGCTTGCTGGTTGCAGAGTGTGGGCTAGCTTGCTGATTGCTTAGCGCTAACTAGCTAGTTGGTTGCAGAGTGTTAACCAGCAGTTAATTTAATCTGAGCTGCACATAAAACCCACGTCAAGCATCGGCCACGTCCATCACAACCGTCTGTCTCCACGACCACATTTATGAAGTATTGCCATTACCCCACAAGAACAAATGCCCGCCGTATCAGTTTCACCGCTCTGAGAAATAAAATAAATATTAATAATGTTACTAAGCAACAGGGACAGGGTTAGAAAGCACTTGCTAGAACTGGGGGCCAAGTCTTGTCTATCGACGGGTCTGTTCGCAACGCTGCTCCAACCGCAGGAAGTGAACTGAGCGCGCCCCGTAGCCTCATAAAGGAGATGCCGGCAGCTGGTTGGAGACGAACAGCCCCCTCTTTGACAGGGCTGTCAATGACCGTGGATGGCATGGGAAGCCGTGCTCCACTCACACAGAATAGCCAATGAGCGAGGGGCCTGGAAGATACACTTGGTCCAATATTTTCTCTCTCTATATTTAAAGTAATAGAGTTTTATTGCCAGCTTTCACATAGTGGGGTATTCTGTGATGCATTGGCGCACACGCAGATGCGGAAATACAAAAACAACTGTTGAGGTTATCAAATATTAAATCTCAGCACTTGAATGTGATGCAGGTGTGTTACCCTAGGATAGGTATACATGTCAGCTACTAAACCTTGATTGTACTTCTGTGTTGCATGAGCCGCCTTAGGTACCATGTGGGCTACACGGCTGGTTGCATTCATGGCTCTGCATCAATGATTCTGAGCGTAGTTAGCCAAGAGTCAAAAACTCAGTAGAATCTGGTGATCTATAGTTTGTGGAAAAAAGGAGATGCCGTACCAATGAACATATAAGCCAACCTCCTCGACTCATCTATCATAAATTAACCGGAAAACGTAGCAGCAAAGACAAAGCGAGGCGCTCTTCGCCCTCCGGTGTAGAGGTTACCTACAGCAGCCGTAGGATGAAGAAGTTTAACTAGATCCTTTTCCTTCCACACCAAAATACTTGCTTACGAAGACAACAACGGTGCGTGTTGGCTCAGCCACACAAGCGTTGCTCTAAAACCCCCCCAGGCCATGAATTCAAGACATACGACACTCTCCAAGCGCACTCTCTCTTCTCCGAGCACTCTTTATGAAGCGTGCACTGCGACGCCCCTTGCAGAACTCGGCTTACGGGGGCTGTCAGCTGACACCGTTACTAGGCCCTGACAGGTCGCCCTGTCAGGCTTGGCACCCTGCTGAGTGGTAGGGTGGCGCATTGAGGAAAAAAGACGAATAGTAATTAATTAATCCAAATGGGAAATTGTTACGCTCACAATTGCTCTGCTCAAGATGGGAAATCAATGAAAGAAGGTAAGGTAATACAATGTGAAACACAGAACATGTATGTTTGGATGTATATGTATTACACATAAATGTACAAACTCTTGTTAACAAAACTGGCTTCAAAGACTGTAGCTGTCACAGGTACAGGGACAGTGGGGGATTGAGAAAAGTCTGGCGAAAGAGTAGAGTAGAAATGAAAATACACGAAAATAAATTCAAAACAAAAAATGGTTGCGCAGAGGATGAGATAGTTGTCGTCCTGCACGTCTTGCTTGTATTTTTCAGCATACATTCATTTTATTTGGCTTGTAGGCCTACAATGTGAACGTTTGATAAGCGCCAGTAACCTGTTCTTCCTTCTCTCTTGCTGGGGGAAGTTCCAGTGAAATACCTCGGCATGCTATGCTGCCAAATTCAGGCCTTATAAAACAACAAGTGCATCGGCCTTACCAGAACAGGAGCCGGATAAGGGTTTAATCATGCTACAAAACTCCTCCCAGACCTACCTTTAAAACACTATGATGCTAACAAATATATTATAAAAATATTCCATCTTTCTGTCTTGAGTAATTATTATTTTACTAACCCAAAATTTGGCATGAATTGTGTATTGACAGCACAACAGATGCCGGAGCGGAGAGTGACTTGGGGAACCTCTTAGCTAACTGCAGCCGCAGGGATAACAGCCCCAGTCAGCACATTAAAACCAAGGCAGGCCACTAGCATCGCCACGACGGCTGTTAAATAAATTATTGCATTTATTTTGTCCGAAAAGCTTCTGCCAACATCAAGTGGGCTCACCATAATCAAGGTGGCTCACGGTTATTTGAATAGGGTGACGCATCACCAAAAGTCCTCCGCCATCAAGCCCAAAGCATGGCTTAGTGAAAGGGTGTTGTAGGTGTGATTTTAGAGTTGTAAAAAAGAGAGAACAGAAAAGAGTAGAAGAGAGCAGGATTTTGAAACTACACAACCCAAAAAAAAACTCCCCTCCCACTCTGCTCCCTTGCTCCCTCCCTCCCTCACTATATTTCTCGACCATTTGGAACTGTTGCCTTCAAGCATCTGTTGTGGAGCTATGATAACACATGTGTGAGAATATGATTGACAGGCAAGTAGTAGGGGGGCGAGACATGTCGAACGAACTGCAGATCCAAAATGCTTAGCAAATGAGGCGCACTTGTGAAAAACACAAATACCAAAAAACACAACACAACTGCAAACACCATTGCACAAATACAAAAGCCACTAAACAAGGGAATTCAGCTTGAACAAACGTTGACAGTGAAAAGGACTGACTGATAATTGTCAGCAGACTATTATACTCATAATACAGTACAGAATGTGGAAAGCCTCGGGCTAATTAAAAAGTAGATAATCTTTGAAAAGTTCCCTTCACTTCCGTCAGGCTTATCGGCAACATATTAGAATTGGATGTTCTTGCCACACAAACTGCGAAAGGCCGTTTCAGAATCAGAAAGCAGGTTGAATCCGGAGCAGGGCCAGCTGGGAGCAGCTAAAAAATCAGAATCGACTCATACGAGAGGAAGGCACGCGGTCATCCAGAACAGATAGTCTCAGAGAGCCTATAGTTGACCCAAAGACATTTTCCACCCAAGGATAGCACTCAAATCTTACCTAGAGCACCTTTAAAAAAATATGCATAAAAGATAAATTAGGCCTTGATTGAATAGATAAAAGAATGTTGAGAGCGAGAGAGCGAGAGAGCAAGAGAGC
The DNA here is from genome assembly GCF_031168955.1 of Gadus macrocephalus. Lineage (NCBI taxonomy): Eukaryota > Metazoa > Chordata > Actinopteri > Gadiformes > Gadidae > Gadus > Gadus macrocephalus. The sequence goes on from NC_082401.1 coordinate 9,393,655, forward strand.
GAGAGAGCTTGTGTCCGGCACACTAACCCCACTGGGTCAATGAGCACTTAAAGACTCAATCCTCAGGTTAAGGATTCCCTCAGCTCTGAAGATGCATCAGAGTTCAAGAGCTAAAACTGTTTTATTGATTAGACAGCGTTGGAGAAGATCAATTGCCTTGTTAACTAAATCAAAGAGCAGGAAGAAGAGGAGAAAACACCGTCAGCTTCCTCCAACGCCCCCGTGCTTGACATCTACCCTGGCTGACACCCACCTTACCCAACAGCCACACTGTTCCCTAAGGGAGACCCAGGGTGACAGCAGGTGCAGTTAATGCTCATTATGCCCACACACCTGTGTCCCCCTCCTCACCCCCATTACTATCGTCTCCCAACCCCCACTGCCCATCCCCTTCTCTTCCCCCCTTTCTTGCATGGCACCGACATTCGGTCTCTCTCACTCCTCCTCTCACTTCTTGCTTTACATTTGGCCAAGATTGGTCGGAAATCTTTCATAAAAGTGGTTGCAGCTATAGCTCTTGGCCTGAGAAGTATTGCTGCTGGGGTCTGGGCCTCACAGTAAAAAAATTCTGGAAAGCCATAACAGCAGTTACTGACTTCAGACTAGAAGGAAACTGTTCATTAAAACTAATGATAATGAAATTTTGTTTAACAACCCAAGTAACAGAATATTTACCTAGCCTACTTTTCGGTGGAACAGACATCGTGATACATGATGTGGCAGGGGCCATTCCAAGTTTAAGTAAGTGTTATATTATGGTTGGGTTTGAAAATGGATATAGGGTTTATTACTGTTATAACAGTCATACATGTATAATGCACCGAATTTGTTCACCATTGACTGTTTTACAGAAAAGTCACCGAGGAGTTATTCTGAATGGGGTTGGTTTGCCTTATCCAATCACAAAGTCTTGCAACAAACAATGCTTTCAGAAATCTGCATATTAAACTGTAACTGTAAACCATGGCTGTTGAAGCTGCTGCTGTTTTCTGTCTTCAATTTAGTAATGTAATACATATAAATACAATTTCATATTACTGTGGTAGCAAACATAGGCCTTACGCACGGTCAATATAATGTCGATAACCATAAGAGGAACAACTTGGAAATGCAAATCGTGCTGCCCTTCAGATTCGTGGAATTTCACTGACAAATACAGTCGATAGCCCTTGTGTCAAAGATAACTCCGTGTCTCTGTAAGAATGACATCGGTTAACTTGAATACATAGCCGACAGAACATCGACCATATGACCAGGCGTCGGCAGCCAATCGGCGCACAGAAGAGGGCTGCGACTCAAAAGATGTGGCAGTGATGGTGGTGAAGGATTACGTCATTGAGAAAAAAAAAGGAGGACATTTCATTACTGCTCTGCAAACATCGATCTAAAAAACACCTAATTAAACACCCTATAGGACAGTCCGGCCTGGCCCCAGACGGATTGTTTATTCGGGTTAAAACAATGGAGCCCGATAAGTGATGCATCACCCACAAAGGGGTCAGTGAAAATCGCAATAAGAAGATTATCGACAGCAACTGCTGATATTAATAGTGCACAGCGTGTACATTTAATAATATGCAATTGAAAGTACGCATGCAAAAACTAATATTAATGTGAATGGACTGGAGCAAAACACTATCGTAGACGTGCATGAACACATTTGGAAGAAAAGAGAAAGATAAAGATTCAGGGGCAGATATGGTTCAATCGTACGGACAGAATTAGAGAGCAAAACTGGCATTTAGTCATACGACGTACATTAGGGTAGAATATGTGTAATGCAATGTCACTTGAAAATGCTGCAATGATAAAACCCAGTCAAATTTGACGTCTGCCTATCTCAGAGCACTTTCAGGACTTTATTTGACAAATGAATAGAAACACCACAACATTGATATTATACCGGGCGAGTCAAGGTTCTATGCGTGTGCAATACGAGTTTAAATCCACGTCCAAAGCCACGAGTGAGCACAATAGAGGAGTGTTTTGCAGTGCACTGAGAGTGTAAAGTGAGTGGGATTGAATGGACCAAGTGCTAGATACAGTCACTGGCTTGTCCTGCTCATTAATTAACAATAAAAGCCTTCCACTGCTTACAATACAATCCTACCCGAGCACGACCATGCGTCATGACAACGGGGCCATTCAAACACACAGCTATCGCAATGTTATTTCCCATGTATTCGGTTTGCATAGCTCTGCAAAGAGCAACTTGCAGAGAGGGGGGAAAGTGACAGTGCTAAGCTAAGTGGCTAACGCTGGTCTTACCGTCATAAAGTGTCCCAGGGGCGTCCAGTTTTTAAGAAATATAAAGTTAGTGCAGGAGGAAAAGATTTGTGGAGGGCTGGTGTGGACCGAACATCCGAGTTCAGTTCACCCGCTGCGAACCGTGCCGATGAAAGCCGAGCATCATCATCATCATCTCCTTCTTCATCAGTCGGCCAGAGACAGGGCCTCCTCCTCCTCCCGGCTGGATCCTGCGACTCGCTCGGCGACGACCAATAATCCGCCCGCAAGAAGCACTCCCGGTAACCATTGGCTAACCTACACCGCCGGCTGGGTTCTCAGGCTCGGGAGACGATGTGTTTCGTAATCCCACGCATGTGTTGTAACGCGAAAATACGACAATAGACGTTGGATTGGACTAATTCACCCAGCGAATTAGACTGGCGTGTGTGTGTTGTTGCGTCTTTCCGTCGCTCCGTGGTCATTGCTCGCCGAGCCTCTGCAGCTGCTCTCTGCTGCCGTGCGATTCACCAGCACGGCAACGTCATGACGCAATCCTCCTCCCCACAGCTACGACTTGTGGGGCGGGGCCGAACAGGGGCGTGGTCATGGGATCTGAGGCGCTTTATTTGTTTTTCTTGTTTTTTTCTGCCAAAAGGAAAAACAAGGTGTCAACTGCTGCAGCCAAACAATTTGTGAATGGTAAGGGATAGGTACACAAATGTACGATCTCTAGTTTTATTAATGTGTTTTACATAGGAACACACACGGACACACACACAGATGCACATATTAACGCACACACGCAAACATACGAACACACACCCGCACACAAACACAGACGCGAACACACAGACGCACCCCCCCCCCCCCCCCCCCCCCACACACACACACACACACACACACACTCACACACACACACACACACACACACACACACACACACACACACACACACACACACACACACACACACACACACACACACACACACACACACCTACAAATAAGTTCGACTTAAATAAAAAAATAAAAAATCCCAATGCCGCATTGATCCTGAGCCATCATTTTATTTTGACCCCTCGTGAAGAGCTTGCTTTGAATATATATGTTTTCATCATTTCTGAAGCAGACGGTAATATCACCTGCATACACGACTGAACAAACAGCTTTATACCAACTATTCATTCAGAATTGTAGAATGAATTCCACGTGCCAACCTGGGCTGTTTTGATTCTACAGGGGCTAAGTTTAGGTTATCGTAATGTAGGCTATGCTTCCCTCACGTGGCTCAAAAGAGAACTGCAACGCTTGACCCAACGCAACAATGGACCATTGTCCCTCAAAAAGCCATTGAACGACGCCAGCAGTTAAGTGTTTGAGCCAACAATACGCCCTCTGTTGTTGACATACTTATCTAGAACACACTTTATAGTCGAAATAGAGGGGCCAACTTATCCAAGCAGTAACAGACAATCTCTTTGTTGAGTCTGTTCTCACTGTGACTTGGTCTAAATGGGGATGGAGGCAGATTCTTGACGACCTTCTCCTTTTCTAGAATTGATTATGCTTCTTAATGGCACCTTATCAGAAAACATTATCCTTCTTTTCAGTTATGAATTCTTTTTTTGCGTTTGTGTTTTGTATTCTTGCCAGCTGCTTACATCTACATGCAAATTCAACCTCCTATCTATTGCGTAGAGACTGCACAGTTGATGGTTAATTAGCATGTGTAATGAAATTCCCCAGGTTCTATTTCTTCTATTTTTAGCATAGGCCTACAGGGCACAGGAATTGAGTAGTAATTAAAATCCCTTATCATGATCTCATTTATGTGCATTAATAAGGGACCACCTAGGACCCAATACACACCATGTGAAGCGACACAAGAGCCAAAATAAATGAATATAAAGATTGTTGTTATCACATGAGTTATTAAAAGATGATGGTTTGTTTTCAAGTTTGTGGCATTTTGTCCTTGTTTATATTCTGAGTGTACTGGGAAATGTATACATCCTGCAAATGTATGGGATGAATATACAATGGAAGAGGCCGTGGATCCTATACTTATCTTTTGTTTATTAAGTAAATAACTACAATAAATACAATAGTGGAATATCATTTGTCCAGCAGCTTTATCATCTTTGTCGTCAGTTGAGACGAGTACAATCGTCAGTACAGTACGTTGCATTTTATATAATAAGGCATTCACGGTCAACTGGTTCCGTGGCCTACTCGTTAAGTAGTTAGACTGGTAACCAGAGGGTGACCAGTTTGAATCCTGACCGGTACACAAAAAATAGGGGGGGGGGGGGAAGAAGTTGTGCTGCAATCTCCTACATCCTCATCCACGGATGAGGTGCCCACGAGCAAGACAGCTGCACTGCGGCTGCCCGCTGCGTGGAGTTTGCCAGTGTGCACGTGTTCTCTCGGATGGGTCAAAAGCCGAGAAGGAATTGCCCAAAAAAAATAACTTAACTTAATAATCTGTAATGCCTATATATAAAAAAATATGACCGTGTTACAGATTATGATTTAAGATTCTAGGGACAAAACATGGGGTGTTTCGGAACACAGAATATTGTGAACCCAACATTATCTCTGGTCTGAATGTTCCACCGTTTGCTAAGACAGGGTATGATTCAGAGGAAATGAGGAGTTATCGTTTATATCAGGTTCATGCTGCGAGGACCCAAACAGTGAGTCTTATGTAACCTTGTCATTCCTAGACAGCTTCTCAAAATCTATAACTTTGTGGTTTTGCCGAGAAGAAATAAAATGAAGTAATCTCCTTCTGGACTCCATCCACTGATATCAGATGACCCCAAACATTTATTTTCTTTTTTTCAGTTTAAAACACAGGCCACACCTTGGAGGAGGGTATGGGGGAGAAGCTGGTAAACAAGTCACCTTTCTTTAACCGAACACGGATGAGAATATTCTCTCTCTCTCTCTCTCTCTCTGTCTGTCCCCCTCTCTCCCCCTCTGTCCCCCTCTCTCTAGGTAGTGTTTTTCAGCATGCTGAGGAGTCCGTCCCTCCGGGAGGTGTAGGGGGCATGTTTGAGCTTGAGGAGGTGGGCGGGAAACAGATTCCCATTCACCGCGTACATCTCCTCCCCCTTCTGCCCCATCAGTACGCGTAGAGTCCGGTTTCGGCTCAACAGCTTGTTGTAGAACTCCACCCCTCCGCGGGCGTAGTCGGGTGACACGGCGGCAGCCCGCCGGTCCGAGCCGTAGTCCACCCACTGGCTGACCGTGTCGGCGGTCAGCAGGTATGTCACAGCCCCAAGCCCCAGCGCCGCCAGGTTGGCAACACCGCGGACCAGCGCCGGCCTCCCATGGAGTCCCAGCATCTGCTTCAGGACTACGCTGTAGACCCACACCCCGCCCAGACACACGGGGGCCACCACCGCGCTCACCACCGGACCCCCGATGTCAAGCCGGGCCACCTCCCGCGCCACCGCAAACTTCTGAGCGGCGGGCGACAAGACGAGTGAATCGCGGAGAACGCAGCCCGCCTCGCTGTCCCACGCCACCGCCTGGCCGTTGATGAACACGCTGCGGTTCGTGATGCCGCCGGCGTCCTGCGCCGTGCTGTTGAAGTTGGCCGGCAGGCCCACGTGTGCGCCGGCGGGAAGCCAGGCTGCGCCCGCTGCCACAGGGTGGAAGCCGAAGGACGCAAAGCACGAGTATCGGGCAGGAGATCGGACGCCGTAGTCTTCCAAAACCTAAGGGGAGTAACAACAAACACAAAAAAGACAAGATTTCGACAGATAAAAGGATCTGGTAAAGGAGTACACAGTGACAATTCATACTAGATGTATATGTAATCAATTAAAGGGAAAATATAAATTGGACATTTGAAGGATAAAATGGGTGATAAACACATGACTTCAGTAGAATAGAGTAACACACACCTGCCGGAAGAGCCCTTGTAGTTTGTCGGACAGGGAGACTGGCTCTCCTTTGTACCAGGCTTGATAGAGTTGTCTGAAGGAGAGGTCTGGGAAGGTGTGGTAGAACATGTTAGCAGCAAACAACCCGCCACAGCTCACCATCATAACCGGGGCGCGGTACTTCTGGAGCAGAACACCGATCTTCAGAAAGTTGGAAGACATCTTGGGTTCTTCTTCTTTTATTCTTTGTAGGGGATCTTCTCAAATGGGCGGATGTCTTTCATACAGGGCCATCTGTCAATATAAAGAGAGTGGTATGAAAGCTATAGGTTTTAATAAAAGTTCTCCACAAAGCCTGTGTTACGCAGTAATAAGAGTTTTATGTTGTACAACATATAAACATATGCATGGTAAATCCGTGTTCAAATAGATCTCAGATCTTTTGATGTTCAGCAGCAGTGCAACAACAACCAGTCGTACTCACCAACATTACAAAACGACCTGCATATTAATGACATTGAGATGAGACTGAAAAATAATATATAGATAATATATTCCTTATAACATATAAAGTGCATATTATCCAATATATTTATATAAATAGTATGCTCACATATGATAGTGTTTGTGACGTAAGTCATTCAGTTGAACAGAATAAGAAGCCAGCTGTTACTAACTAAAATCGTTCTTCGAAATGTTCGGTTTCGTCACGGCAAACAGAACGGCCATCATGTAAGAGAGCATGGATTGTGAGTGTATTTTTAAGTATTAGTAATGAAGTATTAATTGTGTCGCAAACTCACATGTTTGGAAGCTTCGCAAGGACATTCAGTACTGCCGCAAACTCGAGCGCTGTACACCGAATGGTATCGCGACAGTTTACGACAATACAAATCGACTATCATTTTCGCAAATGCTGTTATTATTATTTTCTAGATGTCGAATTCAGTCTTATCTCAACTACTCCAACTCACCACATTATCATGTATGTCATGTTATGCCTATATTTATTTTGATACATAACCATCTTCATTAAACTCATGTGGTTTTGCCACACAGATACACGCGCGCGTGCGCGCGCGCACACAAACAAAAACACACAGACTATGGTTAAAGTCAGACACTGAAGGATGGATGGATCATGCACTTTCTGATCCAGAACTATGCGTGAACCTCTGAGGATTTCAGCACATGCTTAAATAACCTTGCAGCCAGTATTAGTGTAATGGGTGAAGCTGTGAGAGAGAGGCACAGGGTGCTAATGAAATCTGAGGATAGATGCGCAAACCTGGCCACATGCTCCAGTGCTACCTGCCGTGAGAGTGATACTGGTGTGCTGTATATTTTAATTGGTGGTTGCTGAAAATCATAAGTAATAATAAAAAAAAAGAATTCCTGCAGAACTTGTACTAGATGACCTCCCCCTGAATACATGTTCCTCGGGATATTATCAAATATTCACAAAAATAGATAAGGGCTTGTAAAACATTAATTTATGTTGTCGGACTCCCAGCCAAAAGGTTCTGGGTTCGAACCCCAATGCCCACAGCCTTATCTGTAGGCATCCCTAAGCTAGATGCACCTTACATGCTCATTAATTAAATGATCTTTCAAAATTTAATGTAAGGGTGTCTGGATAAAAGCATCTGCTAAATGGCAAAGAGTAAATAGTGATAGTGATAGATCTTTCATGGACAACAGCCTGGAGGATGACCTCACTGGCAGGGATGAACAATATGATGCATTTGATCTTATCGAAAGGATTGCTCTCACTACGATCCTCCCCTTTATGAGCACAGAGTTGCTTTGAGTCCTACGTCATGCTGGAAAACCCACAGTATTATTTGGCTTGAAACCTGGAAAAACGGACCTGAAATGTTATACGTACATAGATAATAATTAAAATGATTATCTTCTTCAGACAATGTGTGTGTGTGTGTGTGTGTGTGTGTCTTTGTGTATGTTGTGGTGACCCGGTGCTCGGTTGGGCCGGGTTCCACAGACAAAACACGCTTGGCATTGGGGTTTTAGCCATTGCAGGCATTTATTGAGTACAATCCACTTAAATCAAACCATGAAGGAGACGCGGTCTCTAGGGCCTCCAGGCTCTCTCGCTCGCTCTCTCGCTCTCTCGCTCTCTCGCTGCCACGAGCACTTCCTTCTTCCTCCCGTGCCGTGCTGTGCTGTGCCGTGCTGCTGTCTTCGACCTCCTTTTAAAATGGCTCCCCTGCCACCGGCCAGGTGTCCACCAATCACCCTGATTGGGGCGGCGACAGGGATGCTCTCCGTCGCCGGCTGGTGGGTGGGGGTGGTATATCCCGTCCCTCACGGTCCCTCGGGCCCGTCCAGGCCGAGGTTTACGTGGCGGGATGCCACAATGTGTAAGTGTAAGTGAGTATGTGTGTGTCCTTTTGTGTGTGTATTTCTGTGTGTGTGTGTGTGTGTGTGCAAGTGTGTCTGCGTGTGTGTGTGCGTGCATTCTCCCTGCAGTGAAAAAGATCAAGTCTGAGGCTCTGATCCTACTGGCGCAAAACAGCTCTCTTTGGTCTCCATGGAAACAAGCAGGATCCAATGAAAGCTCTATATGTGTGTGCGTATGTGTGTGTGTGTGTGTGTGTGTGTGTGTGTGTGTGTGTGTGTGTGTGTGTGTGTGTGTGTGTGTGTGTGTGTGTGTGTGTGTGTGTGTGTGTGTGTGTGTGTGTGTGTTTCAATCTGAGTCTTCAAAATGAAAGCCTTATTCAAATGTGCATTTTCTCCCTTATTCTAAACACTGTACACTATTCTATTCTGTTCCATTATATTATATCTAGTGATGTGAGGCTAGGACATCCTGTGTGCATGTGAATACGATATCTATATGAATACAATTTCTTATATAAGGTCGGGATGTTGGGCAAGAGGACCGTATCATAGGGGTAGCACGGTGGCTCAGTAGATAGCACTGCTGCTCCACAGCACAAAGACCCTGGGTTCCAACCCCGGATAGGAGGAACTTTCTGTGTGGAGCTTGTATGTTCACGGGGGTTACCTCCCATACCACAAAAAAAACATGCAAGTTAGCACTCTTGCCCTGCCTATAGCCAAGGCACCACATCTGGAGTTGGTTTGGAGGCGCTACTCTGTGGCAGCCCACTAATCTTAGCCCACTGCTATTAGCTACACCAAATCATCGTATCTTCTGCAGGAGCTCTCCAGCACTTTAAAATACATTCACATATTACATGTCTTCTAAAAATGGATGAAAATAAGATGTATAATACATCTCTCCTTTTGTTTCATTGCAGATTCCTGTCCTCCAAAACCATATACTCCGCTCCACGTCTATGGTGTTTTTCCGTGACTGTCTAGTCCTAGTGACTCAAAATACGATGACAAGGAGGAATTTAACAGAATGCATATGTTTGTTTACTGTTATGAGTCACTATTTAGTCATTCAGCAGGCTTTTATCAAAGGGACTTTCAGTGATTTCAGTAACATGTCATTAATGAGCAGGAAAATGTCAAGCGTCTTTCTCAGTATAATTTGAACACACACACACTATCCTGGTACACTATCCTGTTCTTCTACTAGTATATATAAACACACTGTATGAATACAAGCAAATTCACATACAAAGGTCCACATCTTCATGGACAATCGTCATTGAGTTGCATAGAAATCTCCTTGTGAAAAGCAAGTCCCTGTTATTACTGTGTGATTCGCAGTTGGAGCTGCAGTGAGATGAATCAACCATACCACACCGGTTTCTCTGATCAAGATAGGGGGAAGGTCATGAGGGTTTGAACTTTCATCTGACTAGAGGGTGTTGGGGGGAAGGCTGATGACAGCAGGCTGGTGGCTCTGGAATCAAACCTCTAACCTCTAGCCATGTTCTGCAGTACAGAGAGCGAGAGGGAGATGGAGAGACAACGAGAAGAGGGGAGAGAGAGAGAGAAAGATTGGGGAGAGAGCAAGTGAGAGCAGCAAGAAAGAGTGAGAGAGAGGAGGAGAGATAGTGATTGAGAGATTGTGAATGAGAGAGAGAAAGAGAGAGAGAGAGAGAGAGAATTAGGGGGGGAGATAGAAAGAGCAAGCCTTGTGTACATTTTAAAAAGCTCCAGCAGATTCCCTAATGAAGTGAACGGGAGGGAAACAAAGCAATCAATACTTAAATTAAGATCAACCTGCCCATAAGTCAAGTGAGTGTCCACTTGACCAATCAATCACTTGACCAATCAATTCAGCACCTTTTGCTTGCTTCCCAGATGTCCACCAAAGCCTTGATCCATAGAGGAGATGTTGCAGTACAGGGACACATGTAGCCTCAAGAGGATCCAGCTACATTGAAAATATGAGTTCCACACAGAGACAACATTAATGCATCAGTGATATGATTATCTGTCTCTGTGTGTGTGTTTGTGTGTGTGTGTGTGTGTGTGTGTGTGTGTGTGTGTGTGTGTGTGTGTGTGTGTGTGTGTGTGTGTGTGTGTGTGTGTGTGTGTGTGTGTGTGTATTTGGATTGATTTTTTTATATTGAGAATGATTGATACCATCTTACATCTTCTATAAATCCACTGCTTAAGCCTATATGCTTTCACTGGTCTCAGCCTCACGTGGAGCTGTCTTTGGATAAAAGCGTAAACAAATAAATGACTAAATGTTAATGTGTTTGCTTGATTTCTTCAGGGTGTTGGTGGGTGTACCTCCATGCATTTTAATTCAGATGAAACCACAGATGGCGTGTGTTTGTGTGTGTTTGTGCTTTTACAGTTTTTTTCTATTGCTTGAACACGTTTTGCAAAATTTGGCTCATTGTGTCAAAACTCAACACACAAGCAAATAAGACAACAACACTGGGAAATAAACCATTCACATCTATGTCAAATTGAAACTCGGCTATCGAAACCTAACAATTCTTTGTAAAAATGGCACTCTGATGTCAAAATGAAACACACTTGCATCATATGAATACACTTTCAGATCAGCAGCAACACATTGGTCTACTTTATATAAAACACTGCAGTCTTTCATGTTCACTGTTTTTATTCAGCACCACAGAGGGCACGTTTTCACCACAACCAAAATAAATACTAAATACTGTATATTGCTCTACTGTACATTACAGTGCAGTAAATACAGTTTGAGCAAAAATAAATAAATAAATAAACCCTATTGTACTGTGAACACAGAAAAACATGGCAATTGTGCATGGGTGGGCTTATGGACCCTGCCGTCTGTTGGGGTCTGGCCATAGGATCTCATCAACATCACAAGTAATATTTTCTCCGCCGCAAAGCATCGGGGAAAATATTGCCTTGTGTGCCGAATCCATCCATGGATTGACCCTATGTTGATGTCTCTGCAGGCCTGTTCCATTGCCTGCAGAAGAGGCATGCGAGCATGAGGTTGGCGGTCATATACGCACCATCTCCAAGCCGAAAATAATTCTTCTATGGGGTTTAGAAATGGTGTGTAAGGGGGCAAGTATAGGACTTCAAATTGATGATGGTTGGTGAACCAGTTGCAGACCAGAGCAGCCCGATGGAAACCAACAATGTATATGTGGTACTGATACAATGGCACATATTCAGCTGTAACTGGATGACACCAATACTGTATTGTAAATGTAAAGGACTGTAACACTTACCTGTACATGTTCACGTCGAAGTCCTTTGACCCTGACACTGTTTCTCTCAAATGGGACCCTGTACAATTGCTTCATGGTAATTTGGTGCTTTACCATGATGCGTCTGATATTGGAAATGCTCACTCGCTCTATGTTATTGAATACTTCTCTATCTGATACAGTCTGAGTAGAGTAGAAAGTAGAGAGTTGAAGACATACCTGTTTTCGAGTTGGAATGTCCTTATTATGGATGAAACTGTTGGTGTTCAGTTTTGGAAGAAAGTGTTTTCAGGTGTGTAAGTAAGTATTCTCAATTAACCAATGTGTTTAGGATTTTGAATAGATGTGTTTTAGCAATGGTACAATGAGACGTCATTTTTGAATTAAGTGTCTTATGTATGAAATACTGTGTAGTGTGCAGGAGCAAGTGTGTTGCAGAAAGGAGCAAGTGTGTTGCACAATTGCAACTAAAGTGCAAAGCAGCGCTTTTGTTTAAGGAATGGTTACATGTGTTTAAGGTATAGAAACAAAAACTTCAAGTTGTGTTGCTTTGGTCTAAGCATGTGTCTATAGTGTTCAAGCAATTGAAAAAAACTGTAAATACTGGATGACCATCAACAGAGTTTCCTGGAAATGGTGGGCAAGAGAGGGACAGTGGAGAGAGAGGAGAGATCAGCCCATTTCATTTGTTGTCCATTAGTGTCTGTAATGTGAGTTGTAAAAGGTAACAGCAGGCAATGCCTGACATATTTAATGTAGCATGAGTACATATCTAGCTTCCTTTCTCCTACTTGAATCCATCTCTCCACTTTCACACACACATACCGAACACACAAACACAAACACACACACACACACACACACACTGCCTCTACTTTCATTACGTTAGTCACGCTTACAGGACATTTCTGCTGATCTTTTCCGTAACCTTCAGGTAATGGTGTGTGCATTTGTATGTGTGTGTGTGTGTGTGTGTGTGTGTGTGTGTGTGTGTGTGTGTGTGTGTGTGTGTGTGTGTGTGTGTGTGTGTGTGTGTGTGTGTGTGTGTGTGTGTGTGTGTGTGTGTGTGTGTGTGTTTGTGTGTGTGTTTTGTGTGTGGGAGAGTGTATGCGTGTGTGTGTTTGTGTGTGTAGTCTGTGTGTGTGTGTGTGTGTCTATGTTTCTGCATATGTGTGTAGGTGGGGGTGGGTATTTTTGTATGATTAACATGTTTTGGGGGTTTTCTCCAAACTCTAACCTCAGAAAATTATAAATGTGTGTATTAATCAAAATATAAAGCATTCAAATGCCATTTCACAAAACTTAAAAAAATACACTGGGAGCTTGACAAGATCCAATGGGCCTACTGTAATGTTTTCTGACGCCATAGGCCTAACCATGTATTGCATATTGAAAAATTCTTCATATATCACATAGTAGTTTCGTTTTGATATTTTTGGTGATCCTAACATTAAATTGGCTATATTCTACAACCGGTGAAGACAACTTCTTTATAGCTTTGTTGTATTACAATAAACTCACCTGTTGATGCTTCTTGCTACCATTAATGTTTAGAGAAAGTTTACACAAATTATTGGGGCATTTATACACATATTTAGGACGGACCCATTTCGTGGGTTATCTCCAGAATTCAATGGACTGGGAAATGCTGTTTTGTTTTGAAAGAGGAAATAAAGTTCCCTTTGTGGAGTATTATTTTTTAAATATAATTACTACTTATTTGCTCAAATAAATAACGGCAGTAACGATTCATGGGCATACGGGATATTTTCACAATTATTTGAATCTGTCGCCATCCAGATGTGTGCAGATGAAGAAGGAGCCTTCTGGTCCGTTTGCCTTTAAACGACAGACGGAGCAAACCATTCGTGAAAAAGAGGTGTACGTATATGGTTCGATTCATGTCTACAGTTATTGCACAAAAAGTCATATTTTAGCCAAAATAAAAAATTTCGTTCGTTATAATAGGGCAATTCATTTAGGAAATGCTTTCCCATAAGGTATTAATATGCCTTTGGAATATTCGTAAAAAGCTGATGTCCCCCCTTTCGGGAGGTTCTATTTATAGTATCAGCTGTTGCAATATAAAGATTTGCTACACAACGTATTGTTTCTCGGATGTGTGGAGCTGTAGTCCAAGGGCGGCAGTGGATTCACGACCTGAGACCAAGATGTGGACTATGTCAACGTGAAACCGTGTTTCGTGCACACGACAAGGATATTCACATCGGTAAGTTGCCTTTTCTTTTTTTTACTGAGAAGCGGGGAGTCATTTACCAACACGGACAGTGAAGAAAACCCCTAATCCGACTGATCACACTAAAACAACTCTATCCTACCCCAATAACGGGCGTTTGTCGCGGGTTTTGGTTTAAATTAATCTGCTGACAGCGTGGACGACACATAGCCTTGAAAAGCTCCGTGTTTCATTCAACATTGCGGACGTCAATTTTCCATATGCGGAAACTGCTTATTGCTGCAAACTTCGGCCAGAGATGAAGCAACCTAAAGCCCGTTATTCAGGGGCGGTAACTCGCTCTCTATCCTCCGGTAATCGAGAGAAAACCACGGGCCTGCCTCGGCGTTTCCAAGACCTTCATCTTACATACAATGATTGCCTTCTTCCAATGTGTATTTTCGATTGTCACCTTCATTTTGTATCCTAAAATATATGATTTTACCGAGGTGTTCCATAAGCCTGACGCATATGCCTGACACCAATGTGTTGCGAGAAGATGATTGGCTTGCGTTCGTGACCGTCGAAAAGAGCCGAGTTTCTATACATCAAATCGGAGTATGAGATCATTTATAGGCACCAGGCAGCCAGTCTGCACGCGCGCACCCAGGAGCACGCGCATGCACGCGCACGCACACACACACGCACGCACACACACACACACACACACACACACACACACACGCACACACAGACACACGTACACGCACGCACGCGCGCGCGCTTAATCATCACTATAAATAGCCAAGTGAAATCACCACAGAATCGGAATATTGCAGAATAAGAGGAAGAAGATTGATTCACTGCATCGTCTTTTATTCGACATTCTAAAAGTGTCAAGTCATATTCCGAGTGATGCTGTCGATCAGTTGGAATTTCATGTCTGTTTTAAGGGAGATGAACGTACTAATAGGCTTTGGCAAACAGGCATGTTGATTCTATAGGTAATTATCTCAGTAAATTGGTTTGGGTAACCCATGCAAGTGCTGCCATAGTGGGTTAGAGAAGGTAGGATTTTATATTAATTAATTGCGAAAATGTTACAATTGTATTCCATAGCCCACATTGCAAGGCCCTTAGAAGTTGTAGTTGCCTTTTGCACTTCATGTATTTCGTATTCCTATAACCATAATCCTCACGCATTGACAAACTAAATATGACTTGAGGTGAATTTTTAGCTTTGATAACATCATTAAGATATAACAGGGCTCTTCAGATAATGGTTTTCGGATATCAAGTTCAACAAGTCAATAGATTTTCTTTAAAGTAAGCCATAAAATATGACCTATAAAATAAAGCTGGAGATTCCCCCAGTGGGAGATTGAGCACCCCATTTCGTGTGTAGTCTAGCTCAAATAAGTGACAAGATATCAACAAAAACACGATTGGCCGAGCATACACGGAGCGACTTGGGTCGACCTGGTCTGTCAGATCCTTGGGTAGGGAAGCCCAAGCATAGATGATTGTTGCTAGGAGACGCATAGATGTGATGGACTGAGATGAGCCGCCATCGCGTGAGATCTTATACAGTCGACTGCTGAAAAGCTGATGGTTGGTCTGCAACACACACCCACACACACGACTGCTGTCCATTGTGGTCAAAGCCAGAACCTTTTGGCTGGGAGTCGAATATGTTGAGCAGCTCCCATAGCTGTATCCTTGTTTTGTCCGATACAAGTAGTAGGATACGAACTGCCCTTGCCTGGTAGTTTCCTTCAATAGTGCCCACAAAGGATCAAAGCCACAAGTTTTGATACTGTGTTTACACGTTCCACTTCACATGCCCATGGACTTTGAGACTTAAAGACTGAGAGGTGCGCAGCTAGAATGTTAAAGGTCCTGGTCATGAGCCCGGTGTTGAATTTTGCATCAAGCTGTGGATGTTTAATTACTTCGACCTTCCGGTTGCAGTGGACCGCTCAGTTGGGGAATATGTTTGGGTTCAGTTGACAGTCTCTTTACTTATGCTTAAGGGTGCTTTCGATCAGTAAAAAAAATAATATAAAGAATAAAAAATATATATAAATAATAATTAAATGTTACTCTTCACTCAGAATTAAGGGTTAACACACGCCTAAAACATTATCTTTGCTCAGGATTCCGTGAGCATGCGCTTTGGCATTTTAGCCTAGCCTGTATGTCATGGTGAGTTTGTGCTTTGTATAAAGGAGATTCTTGATCTATTTATAGTCAATTTGCCCTGCACAAAGATATGATTTTTATCAAGCTTGTCAGCGTAGGCTTACAAGTGACATGTTATTCTAATGTTACTATCGTAGCTTGACAGTCTGAAGAAAAAGCGTTAGAGAAGAGAATGTTTATTCAGTTCTATTGAAGGCAAATGCAATGGATTGAATCTGTGCTATTATGCCAATCAAATAATTACAATGAGTATGTTCAATAATGTTTCATACCATTCAATGAAACAGAAAACTATAGTGCATGCTCAGCTATGGCTTTCCATCCCCGATGGAAAGAGGACACTTTGGCAGATGTTGACCTGTGAGGAAGGATTAGTGTGTGTATGGTGTGGAAAAGGTCACCCAGATACAGGAACACAAGCCAAACGAGGCCACGCTACAGACTCCACCGCACCTGGGCCACAGATTGAGGGTTGTCCATTTTCCATTCAACAGATACTACAAATGGGAATAATCAATTCTTTGCCATTATTAGTGAAAATAGTCAATGGAAAATGACTAAATACATTGAAATAGGATACAAAGTAGCCGCCAAGCCATTGCGAAATGTCCCCATTTTCTAGATTAGATCCCTGATATGCCTAAAACGTTCTTTTTTGAGTCAAATGTGAAACTCAAGGCAGATTACCAGTTTTAAAGTAGACTGCGAACAACATGGTTTGAAACACTTTCTGCTCACACCTCCAGCTGTAACTCAAACTAAAACCATATTTTTTTCTGTCCTGCCCACCTATCAACTAGCAATGAAAAAAATATTTACATTTTGTTATAGATTTTCAACTAATGTCAATCAAAACAAAGCTGTAGGTAGGTCTTTGCTAAACACTAAAATATTCCTAGCTTTTAGTTAAATGCTAAAAAGTAACCACAGACAATTGTTTCTGTAATCCCTTCAGGAGGTGTTCCCAAAACAAAAGGACCTCATCCTCTCTTCCCTGAGAACCACATTCCCAATCCTTTAGCTTAACAAACTCTGGGAAAACTTGAAGGTTTTTCTCCTGACAGCTGCATGAAGACCTGTTACATAACAAACCTCTCTGTGTGTGCAACACATTGTTTGAATGATAGATGGCTGTTGATGCAGGCATTGTGCGGTACAGGCCAGGGTGTGTGCCATGTCCTCACTTTGTTTCTGGTGGGCCAACACACGGTCCCCACTTTGTTCCCACGTGAACAGGGAAGCCACGGGAACCTTTCCCAGGGAAGGAGCCTGAGATGTTTCCATGGTGACGCTGTACATGTCACGTTCAGAGGGGTGGAGCTTAGGACCAGGGAGAACTAAGCATACTGTTTCCGTAGTTTGAAATCCCTGTTCAGCCTATGAATCAACGACAGCTAGCATCCAAGTGCGAGCAATGTCCAACTTTCCTTGAATCACACACAGCCAGACCTTAACCGTACACACACT
This sequence comes from Gadus macrocephalus, assembly GCF_031168955.1. Lineage (NCBI taxonomy): Eukaryota > Metazoa > Chordata > Actinopteri > Gadiformes > Gadidae > Gadus > Gadus macrocephalus. Next base: position 9,411,228 of record NC_082401.1, read on the forward strand.
GATCCATGCAAACACTGACACACACACAAAGGTTCCACAGGACTAAAATCACACACAGCCAGACCTTAACCGTACACACACTGATCCATGCAAACACTGACACACACAGAAAGGTTCCACAGGACTAAAATTCTTGTTATTACATTTCACACTTTGTTTATTTTTCTTCTAAAAGGTTGTGCCACTTATCATTCGTAAACAACAGTTTGGTTTGTAATTGACTTGCCCCAGAGTGCTTAAACACATGTTTCTTTCTTATAGTCCAACGTAATGGCTAGATTGGTTGGCCAACTGGCTAACTCAGCTGTGAGAATGTTCTCAAGAGCTCTGACTAGGATGGCGTTTCCTGGTTGGCTGTTGTTGACTGGCTTGCTGGCTGGCTGATGTATTGGCTGGTTGACAGTTTGGCTGATATGCTTGCTTTGACTGGCTGATATGCCTTTTGATTGACTGGTATTCTAGTTTGATTGGCTAATTGGCTTGCTTGCATTGGCTGGTTAGCAGGCTGAAGAACTGGTATAATGGTTTGACTGGCTGATTTGCTTGTTGACTGACTGGTATGCTGGTTTGATTGGCTAATTGGCTTGCTAATTGACTGGTATGCTGGTTTGACAGGCTGGTTGGCTTGTTGACTGACCGGTATGTTTGTTTTACTGGCTAATTGGCCTGCTGACTGACTGCTATGCTGGTTTGACTGACTGGTTGGCTTGCAGTGGAAGAAAGGAAGCATATTCCTTCCCTCCATTGTTGCGGGCAGGAAGGGGTGGACTGCTGCCAGCTGACAGCTGTTTCCTGCTGGGTGACAGAGGGTGGGGGGGGGGGGCTGGGGGGGAGCTGGTGGTGGATGGGGGGGGCGCTAACGTGTGTTTGCTTGAGTCGAGTGCTTGCACTGCTCTCCACAATTCCTGCACATGGAAACGCTAGATATCATGTACAGTGCTGTTGTCTAAATAGTCAATCTTCAAAACATTTATTAACATTGATTGCCATGTTGTATTTCTCATGAGAAATATTTATTTAATGCCAATGTAAACATTCCTTTTTTTTATACAAGCACTTAGTATTCAGTTGTTCTGGGAAAAACGTCTGGTACTTATTCAGACACTTGTGTGTGACAAGCGGCAGCATGGCCCATGATGTTTCTCTGCTCTCTGTGGTTATGCTCCGTGAGGGATACTAGACCGGCTGTAGTCCTTTCCTTGGTTCCCATCATAGAGAAGGATCATGAGGATGTCTGATGAACTTGCTCAACCTCCGTTTCACTGCAAAAATGGCTAAGCCCTTCCCAGCCCCAATCCAGCCCTAGAACAACTTCAATGGCCCTAGGTTAAGGGAAGTCAGGTAGTTGTGAGGGTTAGAATTTGGCCGGGCGTCTAGTTAGGCTTCTGAAACAATTGAGGTTCATCTACGGGTTGTTTGAGTGTAAAATCAAGAAAGACCCTGAAAAAGGACAGCAGGTCAAGGTGAGAGCAGCAGTATATTAAATAATACGTAGAATATTGTATATTCAACATGAGTAGATTCAGCATCAGTTATCACTTCAAATAAATTAGTTGTACATGCTGTGCTAAGTAGGTGAAAAAAACGCTGGGGGGGGTTATAAAAATAATCTGTTCTTCATAATATTCTTTGGGTGTACCACCCTTTAAAAAAAATAGGGGGGTTGTGGTCGGAATCTGATTACCCTTACACATGTAAATGCTTTATCCAATTTCCTGCCATAGAGGATAGCTCAGTGTAATCAGTGTTTGGTGTGTGTGTGTGATGGCGCTTCATGTGTCAGCAGGCGGTAAAGTGGCCCGCACATTCTCCTTGCATTATCTATAAGGTTACCGTGGTCAGGCAAACAAACCCTTTCTCACTCTACAGTAGGACTAGAGCACAGAAATGCATAGGGGGGCACGATAGTCTAATGCTACTTTGAACTTACTTTGATCAATTAGCAATTACCCTACCTGTGTAATGGCCTGTATCTCAATTCACTGTTTCTCAATTCAATTCACAAAAAGAGTCTGAGAACATATTCAGAAAAGCCTCAGTGGATAAAATGTAAGACAGTTTCCAAGAAATGCTAATATATTTGAAAACCCTGATGTAATTTCAAACTCCGATTTAAAATTGTGTCGAGTCTGATTGGAATCAGAAAGTCTGACCAATGGCATTCTTACAGGATGCCCCATTGAAGCCACCCACAGTGGTCACTCACTTCTAGGTGGCAACAGTAGTAAACACATCACCAGGATGGCATGACTGTAGTGTTGAGGTCTGAGGACACGACCAGCGTCACACTACCTAAAGGGGCACTGTGAAGGATTTATTGCAATTTCCTCTCACCCTCACAATTATGTCATTGCATTTGGTTTTATAGGGCCCTATTTTAACGGTCTGACACGCAAGTGAGAAGCGCCAAAAGCATGTCGCTTAATGGGCGGGACTATGGCGATGTTGCTATTATAATAGCGGATAAATTACTAAAGGGTTGCCCTGAAGTCAGTGGCGGTTCTACGTCCATTTACGCCCCGGTCAAGACTTCCTCCTGGTTCGCCCGTAGTACCTAAAACCGCCACTGCCTGAAGGAGCCTAATTACCCGTAGGTATGGTTTGGGCGTAACGTGCAATGAGAATGCCATCACCCATTCCCTTTAAGAGCCATGAGCGCATTTGAACCTGAAGAGTTGATATTTTGACAGCGCATTTGCAGTCTCCGATGAGACAGATGCATGACCACATGAATTTCAAACTTCAAATGGCTCAGGTTATGGCCAAATAATATGGCCTTATTCACACATGGAATCGCGTTTTCTTCTACAACTTCAGAAATTCTGATTCATCTTGTAAATTTCGGCAAAGAAAACGTAACACTCATAGATATGCGGTCCTGTGGCCGCAACTTTGGTTCTATTTAATGATATGCGGCAAAACATTAACAAACATAATTTCTTACCAGTATGGTATAGGCTACATTATCTTTACCGACTTGTGTTCCTAATATGCAGAGAGTCCCCCCGTTTATATTGCCATGGACTGTATTATGCGTTACGTGTTTAGTTTGCGTAAAACAGATCGATGCACACACGCGCGCCCGCATTCATTCATACTTTTTAACACTCACTCGCGGTAAAACTATGATTTCTCGCGATGAAATACTCATAAATTCTCAAAGGTATGGAGTTGCACACGATGTCTGTGTAAAGAAAATATGTGTTTGCTGTACGGTGTTTGCAGATGCGTTGATATAAAAGTACAACTTATTACCGCTGTATCAGCTGTTCTTTCCCAAATAATTTAACCCCTCAGCTTGACCTTATGTGACCGTGGCAGGACGCTGGCCAATTTCTATCAGTTCTTGGGTGTTAACTGTTTCCTGCTGTCTCGGCCACCACTTTAATCCACCTCTCTTTCGGTGGTCCGGTCTCCTTGGTGACAAATAAGCAGAAGCCGATACAACAGCTTTAACACTTCTTCTTTTTCTCTCTCCCTTTTTCTATTTCTTGCTCGCTTTTCCTTTGTCCACCTCTCTTGCTGTCCCCTTTTCTTCTTCTTCTCCTCTATTGCTCTTTTATGTTCTCTCTCTCGCACTCCCTCTCTCTCTCTCTCTCTGACTCCTCTCTCTCTCTCTCTCTCTCTCTCTCTCTCTCTCTCTCTCTCTCTCTCTCTCTCTCTCTCTCTCTCTCTCTCTCTCTCTCTCTCTCTCTCTCTCTCTCTCTCTCTCTCTCTCTCTCTCTCTCTCTCTCTCTCTCTCTCTCTCTCTCTCTTCTCTCTTTCTCTCTCTCCTTATCTCTCTCTCTCTCCCCCTCTCTTTTCTTGTTGCAGGTTTTTGTGTTAGACCAGCCACCTACTACTAGCCTACTTCCCCACCTCATTCTCATTTCGTATCCGCCGGTGGTGGTGGTGGCGGTGTTGGTAGTGGTGGTAACCATGGCAACCAGCGCGGTGCCTAGCGACAACCTTCCGACGTACAAGCTGGTGGTGGTCGGGGATGGAGGTGTGGGGAAGAGCGCTCTCACCATCCAGTTCTTCCAGAAGATCTTTGTGCCGGACTATGACCCCACCATAGAGGACTCCTATCTTAAACACACAGAGATAGACGGCCAGTGGGCCATACTGGATGGTAGGTACATTGTGTGTGTGTGAGTGTGCGTGTTTCAAAGAAAAAGTACAGACCTCAATGATTACGTTAAATTCTATAAAAGTGTGAGTGTTGGCTAGGTTACGGAGCGGTAAGGTTTTTCAATTGATTGCGCCGCGGCTAGTAATATGGTTATTACATGTTTGGAATTAGGTTAACGCTTGCCTTTCTAAAGAAAGAAATCAAAAACTTTGTGTGTGTGCGCGTGTGCGTGCGCGTGTGCGTGTGCGTGTGCGTGTGCGCGTGCCAGTGTTGGACACGGCGGGTCAGGAGGAGTTCAGTGCCATGCGGGAACAGTACATGAGGACCGGGGACGGCTTCCTCATCGTGTTCTCCGTGACGGACAAGGCCAGCTTTGAGCACGTTGACCGCTTCCACCAGCTCATTCTACGGGTAAAAGACAGGTAAGACCTAACGGTTGAGCCTTTTCTGTGTGTAAACATGGCCTGAAAACAATCCTCCAAGCCTTGGAAGATCCTTGAATGTGTCTTCGTTTGTGATCTCAAATTCCTCACCCGAGGATCTCCTCACCCGGACCTTAATGTTTTGTAACACACCTGCTGGAAATCAAGCTATTTTTTTCACTTTTAGCAGAAATCTACCTTATTGGATATAGCCGATTCTTCCGTTGAATTCCAGTCCATAAATGCCAAGCTCTATTGTGTGTCCCAGTGATGCTGAGCCTCACATACCTACTCAAAATACCACACGTAGAATCAACATCTCCCTTCAGATGACCTCCCTTATGGTCATTGGTACAGCTGTACCGCAGTGAACACAGTGGAAACAAAGTAGTCTAGTGTGTTATTACTGCTCAACAAAACCTCAAACCATCGTAGAAATGGACTTCTCCTACATCTCCCTTCTTAAGGTTTACTCTGTTCGTCACGACAGTCTCTGAAGCACTTTGAAATGTTCTAATATCTCTTAGTCCACGACGTGTACAAGGCAGAGACGAGGCAGACAACAGTGTTGTTTTTGGCCAACCTATCTTGCTATCCTCTGGACTCGTTCCCGTAGACAAGGGGGGTCAAACATACGGCCCGCGGGCTGTATGTCTCTAGCCCATTCCTGTGATGAGTTATGATTCTTTTAAAGAAATAACCAAAATGCTCACTCCAGCCGCTAGGGGGCAGCCGAAATAAAAAAGGAAGGAACTTCCACAATTGTCCTTGTTTCACCACAATTAAGAAGTTATCAAGGGTGGCATCCCCATTACCAAAATGTATTTGTCAAAAAGAAGAAAAGTGGACACAGAGTTTTCCAGGAAAAATGGACTGAGAATTATTTATTCACAGAGGTGAATACAAAAGCAGTGTGTTTGGTATGTAATCAGCAAGTTTCAGTGCTCAAAGAATATAATATTCAGCGCCACTATGAGACTCTTCATGAAGAAAAATTATCACAATTTGAAAGGACAACTAAGAAAAGAGGAGATAGACAAATTGTTAGCTGGTCTGAAGAAACAGCAGTCTACTTATACTTTCAGCCGCGAGGTCAGTGATGCAGCATTGAAAGCATCGAACGCTGCAGAAGTCGTGTTCCCTGAGAAGCAATCTGCCTTTGCCAACATTAGTCTGTCGAGGAACACTGTCACAGATAGGGTAACAGAACTCTGGAGACTTGGGCAGCCAATTGAATGACAAAATCAAGTAATTTATTGCTTTTTCGGTTGCAATTGATGAGAGCACTGATATTGCTCAACTGGCCATATTTATTCATTTACATTTAGGGCATTTAGCAGACGCTTTTATCCAAAGCGACTTACAATAAGTACATTTGTCATAAGAAGTGCATCAATATATCGCTGTCGGTACAGAAAGGATGTTCATAGAACCAAGTGCAAGTACCACAATCGATAGGTTAATCAATTCCCCGTATTACAGACATGATAGCAGCTACTGCAGTTGCTACACAGTTAAGTACTACAACACAATACAATTCACTACAATACAATACAGTGTACAATGGTGGTCAGAAGAGGAAAGAGGAAAGGTGGCTATGCAGAGTCGAGGTGGACTCTGAACAGGTGAGTCTTGAGTCCTTTTCGGAAGATAGTGAGCGACTCTGCGGTCCTGAGGGCGGCAGGGAGCTCGTTCCACCACTGAGGTCCCAAAACCGAGAAAAGATGTGACTTTGCTGAACGGCCTTTGCTAGCTCTTAGCGATGGAGGTTCCAGACGTCCAGCTGAGGTAGTTGAGCGGAGGGATCGAGCTGGGGTGTGTGGCTTTAGCAATGCTTGGAGGTAGGCAGGAGCAGTTCCATCGACTGCCTTGTATGCCAGTACCATCATCTTAAATTTGATGCGAGCTACTACAGGGAGCCAGTGGAGGTCCCGGAAGAGGGGGGTCACATGGGAGAACTTCGGTAGGTTGAACACGAGGCGCGCTGCCGCATTCTGGATGCGCTGCAAAGGTTTTATCGCAGAGGCAGGAAGTCCAGCCAGGAGTGAGTTGCAGTAGTCGAGGCGGGAGATGACCAGTGATTGGACAAGGAGCTGGGCTGCTTCTCTTGTGAGGAAGGGCCGGATTCTGCGAATGTTGTAAAGTGCAAATCTGCAGGATCGGGCGACCGCAGTGATGTTTGCAGTGCAGGATAATTGATTGTCCAGTACCACCCCGAGGTTTCTGGCAGTTGTAGACGGAGATACAGTCATGTTCTCGACGTTGACCAGTAAGTCCATGTGTGGGCAGTCTTTCCCGGGGATTAGGAGGAGCTCGGTTTTGTTGAGGTTAAGCCTCAGGTGATGGGCAGTTGTCCAGGTGCTGACGTCCGCCAGACATTCCGATATGCGTGTTGCAATCCGGGTTTTCTCAGATGAGGGGAAGGAGAGAAATAGCTGAGTGTCGTCAGCATAGCAGTGATAGGAAAAGCCGTGTGATGCAATTACCAAGCCCAGAGACCTGGTATAGAGGGAGAACAGAAGAGGCCCCAGTACAGAGCCTTGAGGGACACCACTTTCAAGCGTGCAAGATTTGGACAAGGAGCCATTCCATGTCACTTGATAGGTGCGGTTCGTCAGGTAGGATGTGAACCAGGAAAGAGCAGATTCAGCGATTCCAAGTTCGGCAAGAGTGGCAAGAAGGATCTGGTGGTTCACCGTGTCAAATGCTGCGGACAGGTCGAGTAGAATGAGGACCGATGAGAGGGACGAGGCTCTGGCAGCACGGAGGGACTCAGTCACCGCGAGGAGAGCCGTCTCGGTGGAGTGTGCTTTCTTGAAGCCTGACTGGTGGGGGTCAAGGAGGTTGTTAGATGAGAGATGGGAGGACAGTTGGTTATTCGGGGTGTTGGTAAGACTTTGACAATCACCGAGGAGTTCCTTGTTGCCTATGAAGGACACTACAACAGCGAATGACATATTCAGCTCTCTCGTTGGAGCGCTGGACAAGGTCGGAGTGGACTGGTCCCCTGACGTCAGCCTGGCTACAGATGGCGCACCATCAATGGTCGGGAGAAAGGCAGCCGTTGCGACAAAATTCCGAGAGAAAGTACAGACCGCAAATGGGGGACACGATTTTTGGGCATTTCACTGTATTTTGCATCAAGAAGCGTTGTGTTGCAAAACACAAAAAATGGATCATATTATGAGTGTGGTTGTAAAAACTGTAAATTTCATCAGAGTGAGAGGTCTGAATCACCGTCAGTTTCACACTTTTCTCAGAGATAATGACATTCAGGCTGCCCTACCATACCACACTCAAGTATGGTGGTTAAGCCGAGGTGCCGTGCTCAAGCGTTTCTTTGGGACAGTTCATGGAGAAAAAGGGTAGCCCAGTGAAGGAACTTAAATGTCCGCAGTGGGTGCAGGATCTTGCCTTTATTGTGGATATCACACAGCACCTGAATAATCTTAACAAAATGTTGCAGGGCCGCAAAAAATATGTCACTCAGTATCACGACAGCATACGCGCATTCAAGTTAAAACTTTCACTTTGGGAGAAACAGCTATCTATCGGTGACACCGCCCATTTCCCATGTCTAACAGCTGTGCGTGCGACCGGATGTAATGCTGATATGGATCAAAACAAAGACAAGATAACAGGATTGCTGTTGGAGTTCGAGCAGAGCTTTCAGATCTTCAGTGAACTAGAGAAGGAATTTGCCGTTTTCGCTCGCCATTTACAGTCAAGCCTTCTGACATGCCAGCTGACATCCAACTCAATATAATCTCTGATGAATACAGATTTTTGAAAATAGGTTTACTCAGGTTTCATGTTAAAAGACAATGAATGTTGTGCAGTATATCATCCTCAGCTTAAGTAGCCTACAAAACAGTTGATTGGATGTAGCCTAATCTCATTGCTCATGCACTGCTATAACTTTTATGTTTGTTAATTTTATTTATATGTGCACATTTACATTTTCAAGGCAGTATGATAGCTTTCTTCATAGCTCCCACTTTAGTTTGTTTAGTGTGGTGAGTTGGTACAGGTGTTCAGATGTAAAAATGTATTCACTCAAGTCTATAAAAATAAACCAGTTGTTAATGAATGTGAAATGCATTTTATTTAAATTCCATTGGCCTATCTGTGAATAAATGGGTGGTGCTAATATAGATCCTTGTGATCCGCGATTATGTAGGCTACAAATGTAGGGTGAAAATAAAGCATAGTACTGAAAAACAAAGCTAAAGATTTGGAGTTGACATAGGTTATTTTGGCATTATTTTACTGGTCCGGCCCACTTGAGATCAGATGGGCCGTATGTGGCCCCTGAACCAAAATGAGTTTGACATCCCTGCCGTAGGCTGATCGATCCATCATGCATCCCACGTGGGATTGGATCTATCCATCATACCTCTATGATGACAAATGATGACTAATCAACTTCACACCTGGGGGTGAAATGGAGGCATTTTAATAAAAAGATTTATACCAGCCATGGGGGATCATGTTCATATTATATGAGCCATAATACCTCAACTCCCCAAGCCGTCCTCGAAACAGCATATGCTACCTTCTTCTATTAGGTTATAAAGCAGGAACACAAAGCAACAGTGATTTCACATTGATGAGCAGGTAGGCGGTAAAGGCATCTTCGCTCCAGGATGTCTGTCAGACTCATGTGAACATCAGGAATCGAACCCGGTACATTCTGGCTGGGCGTCAAAACACCCCAACCGCAACACTATCCGTCCCGTTATATCATCCAGCTGATGGTTCTAAAAACTGCAGAAACGCGCCGGGGGGAACTGTGGTGGTTAAAGCCTGCAGAGTCAGCGGTCTGGGAGCCGTTTGTTTATGTGTGCAATGTGTTGTGTTTTAGGGAGGCGTTCCCCATGGTGCTGGTGGCCAACAAAGTGGACCTGGTACATCTGAGGAAGATCACCAGCGAGCAGGGCCAGGAGATGGCTGCCAAACACAATGTAGCTGTTTACACTCAGTGTGTGTGTGTGTGTGTGTGTGTGTGTGTGTGTGTGTGTGTGTGTGTGTGTGTGTGTGTGTGTGTGTGTGTGTGTGTGTGTGTGTGTGTGTGTGTGTGTGTGTGTGTGTGTGTGTGTGTGTGTGTGTGTGTGTGTGTGTGTGTGTGTTTCTGTGTGTGTGTGTGCGGGCTGGTGTGCGGGCTGGTGTGCGCTTGTGAACGAGGAGCGTGAGTATGGTTTCTGGACACAAAGTATTTTGGATGTGAGGGAAAGGGAGAGGGTGTGTGAGGGAGAGACTCAGTTCTGCTGAGTTTGCATTCTCTCTGTGGTGGTTCGTGAGTCCGGTCCAGAAGGACAGCAGAACACAAAGAAAATGACAGCCTGCTGCTGCCCTCCTCCCCGAAACAGGACCTCTCCCCCCCACCGGACCAGACACACACCCAGAACACAAACAAAACAAACAACCCCCCTCTGTTTGAATACAACTGTTTTATTTGATTTCCACCCCTGCTTTTGTTGCTACTAAAAGGTGGTTCCTGTTGATTGATCATTTTCATTTACTTTTCTTGACCGAAAAACCAAACATTATGGACATCTTCTTCTCAGTTTTTATACTCCTGACAGATATAAACGCTACTCCACTTTGAAACATAGGTGAAACCTGGCCATTGTGTTTTTTGTTTGTCTTTCCAGATTACCTACATTGAAACTAGTGCCAAGGATCCTCCTCTCAACGTGGACAAGGCCTTTCATGAGTTGGTACGCGTCATCAGGTAATACTTCTCCTGCGCCCTGATTAATGGATGTCATGCGTCCTGTCCAGCTCAACTAGTAGAACGTTTCAACAACACTGCTCGGGTTAGGGGTTAAATTTCCTCTGACGCCACCCATGCTAAGAATGTATGCTTGCATGTTATTGTAAGACGCTTTGGTTAAAGGCCAAACTGCCACCATATATTTGGGGCTGTTGGATCTTCTGTGCGAAATATATATTTGAGTTTACCTAAGTTATGTCTTCAAAACATCCCAAATAATGATGTATTATACACTAAGCAGTATTCGGTTCACATTCTGGGATTGGAGCACGTAGTGCACCAGCTCAAGTCAAGAATGCCTCGGAACAAGAGGCCCTTGTGTCTTTCTCCTTGTCCTCGGGACATATCTAGCCAGGAATAGAGTTTGGACTATGAAAGAGTGTTGGACGTGAAGCGAAGAAAGGGCTAGAGGGGGGGGGGGGGGGGGGGGGGGGTGCTGTCAGGGCAGTGAAAGTGTTCTCAGGAAGGAACTCGCGACGAGGAGTGAAAATTCCCCAGAGTTATTTCCTGTCTTAACAGACGTGTAATTTAAGGAGAATTTGGATTCTGCTGATGTTCCCGATGTGGTCACATCCTGTCTGAGAGCCCACTGCTACCACTCAGAGGATCAAATGGGGCTGGTGATGTCATCCGGTTGATTGAGATGTACAGTGCGTGTAAGTGAGGCGAGGATACCGCAGAAATACCCCCTGGCGACTTGCATTGTGTTTTTTCAATCATTTCATCACCACTTTTACATTCCAAACCCTTGAACCCACTGTGGAAAAAAAACAATGTACTCACTCCAAAAGGACAAAAAGATATGCCTGAGGAAAAGTATTGATGAGTGAGGCTACACTGCCCTCTAGTGATCAAACTTAAATACTTTGTTTTATGTGTAACCGTAGAATCGCTGAGCAGGCCCTTTTCTACGGAAAATCTTGCTCACAGATTTAAATTAACTGTGTCATAAACCAACCTACTTGCCAGGAAGTGGTGTTTTGATTGACAGGCATGACCAACCAAAGATGGTACGCCAGGAACGGTACTACCATCAAACAGGAGACTCTTGTCTTCAGCTTCTGACAGATGCTGCATGGCTTAACTCTAACCACAAGAGGTTAGGATGAGTTCAGGATGAGTCGCATTGGGACACAGTGGGATTAAGGGAGATGCTTTGGTCCAGGGAGATTCAGTGAATTCAGATACACAACATTAAGGAACAGGTAGAGGTTGGGGCATCTTGGTCCAAGATGCTTACAGGTGGGACCTGGATAATCAAACGCGATACCGTTGACCTGGGAGTTGTAAGCTCTAGTGCGCTATCCTTGTGCTGTTTCTGGTGGTACTTCCCGCTGTTTTGATGTTGTTGTTGATGTTCTACATAGCCTTTCCCAAACTTAAGGTCGCAACCTAAAATGGGCCCCAAATTGGCAGAGTAAAATGCAGAACTCTGTGAATTCATGTTCCTGATTAAAATAGAAGCGCGTTACTACACCTCCATTTGACACTTAAAACGCTGTTCAGAAAATGACTGCATTAGTCACTGTTCACGAATTATCATAACTCATTAAACAAATAAATGTATTCCACATTTATAATATAGACCCTTTTTAGCTATGTTTTAAGCAAGAAGTGATTGTTATCGGTTTATAAATTACTTTACTTTAATAATAGCTACAATCAACCACATCAAGTCAACAAATCGTATGCATTCCTTTAAAAGTGTTATACATTACACTCTTATTGTCATTATAAGAGTGACTATTGCTGTGATTTTGTGTGTCCTTCAAATACTTGACGGCACTGCCCCCCACTCCCACTTGCTGAAGTTCATAGGCAAGTTTGTAATAAGGTGGTAAGAAACTTCATATTACACTCAGCACATTGCTGTGTCCTGAGTGAAACATTTAATCTACATTTCAAATTCACGGTTTGTTGTGTTCTTTATCAGTGGTTTATAAATGTACGTGTAATATAAATAAATGTTATGGCAATTGATGCATCTTTTTTGTAAATTTGGGTCCTGGAAAGAAGGTTGGGAAACCCCGTTTCTAACGTGTTGTTCTCGGTCTCAGACAACAGGTCCCGGAGCGGAGCCAGAAGAACAAGAAGAAGATGAAGTGGAGAGGAGAACGCTCCACAGGTTCTCACCGCTTCCACTGCATCATATTGTGACTGCCCTCCTTCTCTGAATGGTCTGTTAACTCACAGACACACACAGAAACAATCACCCTCCCTCACACGCACACATCCACACTCTCAAACGCACTCACACACCCGCAAGCATATCTTTTGATGTCAGGGAGTACTGTAACCCCGAGCGGTCGTCGACTACTGGAGCACAAGAGGAGGAGGCGGAGGGGACGCTAAAAGGTGGACAGACTGGTTATCAGACAGAGGGAGGCCCGGGAGACTGGAATGGGCTGTGGCAGGAGGACCCCGTTAGCAACGTCGCAGTGACCCTGAGGAGCAGATCCTCCTGAGACACAGTGAACTGCTCTCTTTCCTCCTCAGTCTGTGGTTCAATGAGAAGCCTCATGAGGCAGCTTCATGAAGAGGCTACTCTGTGACTTTGAACCCCGGATCTCCATGCAGCGTCCATACTCCGAACTGGTGTCAAACCGCTCCATGTGATTGGACCCGGCACAGGAAGCGCCTGGACAACGGTGGCGAGAACTAGACAGTGGTGAAACTATTTCACCAACCTGTTCTATCTATCTATCTATTTATCTATCTATCTATTGATCTATCTATATCTTTCTGTTTATCTGTCTCCCTATCCCCTTTTTTCTCTCTCTTTGGTCTTTCTCCCGCCTACTCCCTCTCTCCTTAGCTCTTACTCTCACCCTATCTCTCTTTCTCTCCGCTGCGCCCTCTGGTGCCCAAACGGACGAAGGTCAGAGGAGCGTCGCTCAAGGCAGGAGGTGTTCTGGAAGGACAGGCGTGTAGAGGTGGAAACCGTTCATGTTTTTCTTTTTTCTTCTGTGAATCAATGGAAGTTAATGTTTTGTGCTGATGTCGATGGGTAAACGCCCGTGAGTCCTGTGAGTTTAAAGTGTACATTGTGATTTTTTGTGATGCTCGGTTAAGTGGTGCTGGAAGGTCCGATCAGAAGGAGGAAATCAGGAAACATAGGAAAGAGAGAGAGGGATCAATGGTATGTATGTATGTATGTAATGCAGGTGTTCTCTGAATGCATCAGGAGAAGTTTCTTCATGTAGCCATCGGTCAGTGAAGCCTGAATTGGAGGGTTGGTTAAATCAGAGGCGTGAAAGTTAAAAGTAAAAGCAAGCATACGGCCATGTTTACATAGACATCTATAATAGTATTATTTTCTATCATAGTCTTTACGAATCCTTGCAGTTTCTACATCGTGTACTAAAACCAGAAGTGTGTTATCACATACTGACTGCATTGCACGCATCGACCGTAGGAATACATTTATTTTAAGGTTAAAGAAGGCAGCAGTTTGAATGAAGTCCCTATTATAGTTGCCGTTATAAACACGTGAGATTTACGGATACATTGAAAATCATTTTCACAAGGGCCAGGAGAACTTGAAGAAGCAGTTTTGCACTGGCCACAAACCAAAAGATGTGATTTCAGTTACTTCAGGGCTGTAGGGGAAATGTCATCGCCTGTACTTTGGGTTCAACGGAGGACAGCTGTAACGTAAAAAGCTTTTACCCTGGGTTAAAAGTTGAAGCGTGGCTAATCCAGCCCCCTCACATACTGTACCGGTCGGTCTGGGAACATATTCCAGGATTTTGAGATGTGCCATGGTCAGTTCTCGCCCAGTGTTGCAGGTTTTGTGTTTTGGAATGTGCCAACTTGTGAACGGAAAGACGCCATGTTAACGATGACCCGGAGTAGGACTGAGAACGGGTTGAAGCGGACCACCAACTGAAGCAGCAAGATATTCAAAATGTATGGGAAAGCAAGTTTAGAAGGTGGACGTGAACAATTTAATAACCTATGAAATGGCATGTACTGTTATCGCACTAAAATAAGTTTTGAGGGTCTTTCGGGTCTCGATGAAAACTGTCTCTCGAAGGATGGAAACTTTTTTGCACTTTTAATAGAATTTCAAATTTTCCTCATAGTTCGTGGCTCTCCTTTCAGATCGGTAAGACGAAGAGAAAGCCACGGTGGAATTTGAATGTCAAAAAATAACACGCAAATAGAGTTGTAGCCCTATCTGCCTGTGTGTGCCTGTTGGTCAGGAAGAGTTGAGTATGAGAGTGTTGAGACTTAATCAGATTCAATGGGTTCATAAATATATATATATATATATATATGTGTGTGTTTTGGAACCGTGGAAGACTGAATTCAACAGCTTTTCAATTACTGCAAAGGAAATGAAAGGAAATCTGCAGTAAATGTCAACATAAGAGACACACACAGGACGAATAAATATTGTAAAAGGGACTTTTCGACAGTCTGTGTTGGTCATAGAATGGACATGAGTGTACTGTTTGACTATGGAGCAACAGACCTTGGGCTGGGGGGGGGGGGGGGGGGGGCTGTGTTAAAAGACAATGTTATTGTGTATGTTTGATACTTTTTGTATTATTGATATGATCTTGCAGTGTTTTTTTTTAAAACAACTGAATAATTTATTACTGTCAATTTTACCTCAGTGTGTCCCAGACCTGGACAAAAGAATATTTGAAAAAAGATTTGACTGGCGTGTTGAATATTCAGTGATGTTGTTCAAGGAAAGCTGGGTGCCCAGTAAGGCCCAAGGCCCTCACCCCAGGTGCCACTGCAGAACATCAGTTGCATTATTCTATAATAAACCCATGGCCCAGGGTGCGGACACTTACTTTGGATTGAAATAAAAGGAATGATTCTTGAAATATTAAGGAACTTTCTCCGACTTCTTTGGGTCTTGGTTAAAAGGTCCCATGACATGCCACCAGGTGTGGTGTGATTAGCGTTACAAGCCGTTTTGGATATCTGCCCCTTATGACATCACAGGTGGGCGTGTCCACCTAGATGTGTGACGGATAGATGAGCAACGTTTGCTACAGTTCACTGGGTAGGCTTGTAGGCTGATCTATCCAGCACACATCTAGGTGGACACCCCCACTATAATGTCATAAGGGGCAGATGTCCAAAACAGCTTGTAACGGCTAATCACACAACACCTGGTGGCATGTCATGGGACCTTTAAGTTCTACTTTTTAATTTCAGAGTTGAAATGCAAGCACACCTGGGTCAGCTCTAAGACAATGCCAGACAGAGGATGACAGCCATTCGAAGCCTAAGGAATGTTTTGTATCTAATCCTAGTTCAGTAGCGTTGTTAGAGTATTTTGGTCCCATTTGGCACAGATGATATATAAAGGATCAGTGCAACATTTGCAGTCAGCAAATTGTTGGGTTTAAAAAAAAATAAATAAAAAATAATAATAATAATAATACATTTAAAACTTGGCTTGAACAAAAAAGAACGCACCATATTTTTCTTGCATTTCATTTTTACCAAAGCAAATTCCCCCAAATTAATGTATGCACTTCAATATCAAGAGCGGACCAAGCCTGCATGCAAGCTGAATCAAGAAAACTGTTTTTTCACCTGCTTAGAGAAACAAATATATCAACACATGGACCATGTTGACCGTTTAATTAATTGTATTAGAATTTAACACTTTACGATTCTGAAATGTGAATACTGAACTGTGTATTTATGGCCAGGTGTGTCTGGCTGTGTCATTCTGCAGAGCTAGAGGAGGCACAAACAACTCAACTATGGCCTTTTATAGCCTCAGGGGTCCTTTCTCTTTCAATAAAGAATTACATTACATACAGTTGTAGTTTCAGTTGGATGAATGTAGTACTTATTTTATTCAGGTTTCCCCAGAAAATAAACATTAGTATGAGTTATTCTATTAATTAGTTAAACTAAACATTAATTTGGTTAATAAAGTCCTAATAGAGCTCCATAAACTTAGTACATATATTTAGACTTCGATATTGATATTTATTGATGTGCCACGGCACAACTTATCAATTGCTCCAGACATCCCTGTTGTTATTAAATCAACACAACTTCAAGTAGGCTCAGTGATTTGTTGAAAGCTTTATTGTATATATTATTGAAAAATATGATGAATACAATGATTACATAGGACACAATAAGAAACAATTGCCATATCTTTCAAGTGATTTTTCTGCAAAGGGAGCAGTTATTGTTTATAGTGTGTAGTACAGTACTATAGTTCATTGTATGATATAGACCTTAGTATTTTAAAGGCTTAATGAAGGATCATCTAACTGTTTTCTGGACCTCACAAGCCAGAAGGAGACAGAGACAGCCCCTAGCATGGCGAAGATGAGCAGACTGAATGTAGCGTATAGTCCAGTCTCGGCATCGCCAGGGGAGAGCTCCATGCCCAAGAAGCTGACCGAGTAGTCCAGCGGAGGAGGTACGGTTGCTATGGGGAAGACGATAGTTAATGTTTTGTATTTAAATGAACACAAATTCAGTTACTCAACTGTCAATCATTGACATCATTGTTACACATTTGTATTAATAAATAATGTGTTAAGATATTATTATTATTACTGAGGAAGAGGCAATGATTTGTTTGGTTCAAACAGAAGACAATTTCCCTTTCTTTCAAACAAATAAAAATCGAATTATCAAACTAAATATGAGCCGACAACTTGTTTGTACACTTGTGATTTTGTGAGTACTAGTTTAGATAGTTGAATAAAAAGACGATGGTTGACTTTACCTTCGGGTCCTGGTTTTAAACATTCATGGGGCCCAGAGGCGGGGTCAGGGAAGCCATTACAGGAGATGATGGAGGAGTAGTAGGCAACAGAGCTTTTAGCCACACGAGAGAGGTTGGGGTCAGAGTGGTTGACATAGAACAGGCCAAATCTTTCCGAGAACCCTGTTGCCCACTCTAGATTGTCCATCAGTGACCATGCTGTGTAGCCCCGGATATCGATGCCATCAAGCAGGCGAGCTGTAACGAGAAAACCATTATTACGGAAAAGATTACACCTGGCAAAGGTGTCAGTTTGATTAGGTTTGCTTGGTTGTCTCATATAGGCTGTGCATTGAAGGGACACACCTTTCAGAAGCTGGTTGATGTACTTCTCATAGTAGTAGCTCCTGTGGCCGTCGTTCAGATCAACCTCTCCTCTTTCTGACATGCCATTCTCTGTGACTATGATGGGTGGATTACCATACTCTTCCATAATGAAGTTAAGGATCCTCCGGAATCCAAACGGGGATACCTTCAGCCACGATGAGCCTGAGTCCAGCCAGGCTCGGTCAGCAATGGTCCCAGCCCCCCTTGGGAACATTTTATTATTTAGTCTCTTACTCACCTAACGGCCATTTTGGTCCGAGATTTCATGGATGAGTCAATTATTGATGGAGAGACTCGTCTCAGATGACTGTTAATGTATTGAAAATGATATAGCTATAAGTGTAGTTACAACTCAAGCCAATAGAGGCTGCTAATTGGAAAACGTACACACTAGTATTGCTTGTTTGACTCCACCACACTATAAAACTTCCATGATAACCCTGAATTGAACAACCTTAACAGTTATCAAGTTCTTGATTAAACAGTCAAAAACACAGTAAATTAATGATCAACAATGAATGAGATGACATTTACAATCGACGTTATTACAATATAAGTTATACTACTAATGTGCTACTTTGTGTTGTGCTGATTTCATTTTCCTGCTGTGGTTATTACCCTGCTAGTGTGGGAAAATCCTTTGGCTTTACCTGTCTGCATCATAGTGCTGCAGGCCGCCATAGTCAACGGGAAACGCCAGGACAGTTGTGTAATGGTTAAAACCAAAGTAGTCATGGGTTCCCTTCGTCCTCTTGATCTCCTCAGGAGTGAACTCTGGTAATCTTAAAGAACACAACAAGTTAGGTGATTGATTTGGTATTATAGAAGACCAACACTTTGACTTTATTACATCTGTATACTACTTCCAAGAAAAGAAGTTCTCTACTTTCAGGTCTTACCTAGACTTGGAAAGGCCAGCGGCTAAGCTTCTGTCACGGATAATCGTCTTCATCACATCGCTGTAGTCACCATTGAATATAGGATGGGCGAACCAGCCGATGTAGAACTGCACCAAAAGGAAGTATAGCTAGGTATTGGTATAGTAAAGGATATCACTAAGAAACCTGATAGACTATGATGACAGAATAAATAAAAACACTCAACAGCAACAGGTTATTTTTAATGTATTTTCGACTTTATGTTTCAACACAGCTCTCCGTCCAACCAGGGGGGTCAGTACTGCTTTGAAGGCTGTCATGGTTGTTTCTGAGTGGCATCTGTAGTGTCTACCTGCACCACCCGTCTGGCAGCATCGATGTCCTCCTGCTTGTATGGGTTTCTAGGTTCGGACCAGTCAGAGTTGATGGTTATGGAGATGAGGCCTCCCTGCTGGGCACGATACTTGTCGTTGTAGAGGTGCCAGGCCTCAGCGTGGGCCTTGATCAGGTTGTGACCCACCAGGTAGGGCAAGGTGCCCGGTCGGAAGCTGATCCCTGTTTAGGATTTTCAAATCAGTTGATTTCCGTAAAATCAACCGCAAGAGCTTATCACGATGGAAACCGAAAAGGATCCCAATAAGTGATTTTAGAAAAAGAAAATAACGATTGGTAAAACATAGCACTTTAATGAATGTCCTTCATATACCTGGTGCAGCTGCTCCATACCCATGTCCCACCATTGCTATATTGTAGGGCTCATTGATGGTGATCCAAAATTTGACTTTGGGGCCAAGGCGGCTGAACATGATGTCTGCATAGTCCCTGAATCGGTCGATGATGGTTGGATTCTCCCAGCCCCCATCGTCCTGGAGAGCTTGTGGTAGATCCCAGTGGTACAAGGTTATCTAAATAAAACAAGACGGATAACCATTTTAGGGTTTTCAACAGAACCACTATGTACATGACGTAGAACCATAGGTTAACTTTACTTACATGTGGTTGAATGTTAGCAGCTAGCAATGCATCCACTAGTCTGTTGTAATAGTTGAGCCCGGCCTCGTTGATGTGTTTGTTGGTGCCGTCGGGGAGCACTCTGGTCCAGGAGATGGAGAAACGGTAGTGGGTCACCTTCAGTTCCCTCAGCATAGCCACATCTTCCTCTACCTTGTTGTAGCTGTCACAAGCTATGTCCCCCGTGTCGTCGTTGAACACTCGGAGCGGGGTGTGGGCGAACTTGTCCCATATGCTGAGGCCTTTCCCGTCAGCTCTCCAACCTCCCTCAATCTGGCAGGAGGGAAGGAGAACGTAACTAACTCTTTAGTACGCTCATTATTTGCTGATTTAGAAATACAATTTTGGAAGGGATGAAACGGTTTCAGAATTTTGTAGTCAAAGTCACTGCAGTCAAACATCAGCACACACCATTTAACTAAAATATACTATAGGTATAGAGTGAATTTATTTATTTAAGCCTCCATGAAGATGTACGACATTGTATCCGTTCACCTGGTATGATGCTGTTGCTGTACTCCAGATGAAATCTTTGGGGAAATGTCCATAAAGGGTTTTCTCATCATCTGGTAGTGGGAAGCCGTTGTCCTTTATGATTTGAAAGTAGTAATGAGCTGAGAGTTTTGGTGTCCTTGGTCGGTTTGGTTTCATGAAGTCCACGTGATGGATTCCAAATCCTACTTTGTACCCATTGAGCCACTCGAAGGAATCCATTAGAGATGTTATGTATCCTCTGACCTTCACACCGTCCAAATTATGTGCTGTTGAAAAGCATCATATTGGCCAGACATATATTAAGCTGTTTTTCAACAATTATTTGTAACATTTCTTCAGATTATAAAATGGTATAAAAAATTATATAAAATTACCTTTCAGAACCTCATCAATGTATGTTTTGTAGTAGAATACCCTGCCTGTATCATCAACGGTGGACTTGGTGTCAGTAGCTACTCCATTGTCTGTAATGTAAATCTCTGGGTCTCCATACTCCTCCTTGATCCAAATAAGGAGTCTTCTGAGTCCCCATGCAACAGCTCTCTGTTTACTGATCGCAGTGCTTGGGGAATCACTGTCCTCTTCCTCAACTATATCTCGATCAAATTCATAGGACGGAGGACTGAGCTTAGGTGTGACATGGCGCACTATCTTGGTAGTGTGGTGGTTTATACTGAAGACATCTGCAGTTCCCCTGATGTATGCCTTGTCTTCCTCAGTAAACGAAGGAAGTCTGGACGCTGAAAGACCTTGAATTTCACTCTTGTTTCCAACTTGCCATTTCATTGCATCAGGGTAATCCCCGTTTTTGAAAATAGGGTGTGCAAACCAGCCAAGTTGGAACTGGAGAGCACGATCTGCAGCCATTACTTCCCGTGGGACCAAGACATCTTTAGGTTCAATCCAATCAGCATTGAGGGCTATAGATACCAGACCACCCTGGGATTTTCGATACTTGTCATCATAGGTGTGATAGGCTTTAGCATGTGCTTTAAGAAGGTTGTGAGCCACTCTGTATGGTGCATCCCCTGGATTTTTAACATTTGGTGGGACCTGCCCAAGTCCGTATCCTGACCATGCAATTGTATGAGGCTGGTTGAAGGTCATCCAGAACTTCACTCTGTCTCCAAATGTGGCAAAGCAGAAGTCACAGAATTCATTGTAGGTTTCAATCATACTCGCATTGTCCCAACCATTTATGTTCTGCAAAGCTTGGGGGAGGTCCCAGTGGAAGATTGTTACCATAGGTGTGATGTTGTGTTCTACAAGGCCATTGATGATTCTGTTGTAGTAGTCTACACCCTTCTGGTTCAGGGAGGCACGGTGTCCATTTGGGAAAATCCTGGACCAGGATAGAGAGAACCTGTAGGACTTCACTTTAAGAGCTCTGAGCATGTAAATGTCTTCTTCCAGTCTGTGATAGCTGTCACAGGCTACATTTCCATTAGCATTATCCGGAATATTGCCTGGTTTCTGGGAGAATGTGTCCCAAACACTGGGCCCCTTCCCATCAGCATTCCAGCCACCTTCAACCTGATAGGCGGAGGATCCTACTCCCCAGTGGAATCCTTTGGAGAAGGTTCCATAGTGGTAGAGTTTGCGCTGGAATATCGTTTGGCTTGAGAAATTCCTCCATACAACGCTTGCTTCAGATGGGACTTTAGATGCGGGCAGAGAAGGTAACTTATGGCTGTCGTATTTTTTCAAGGCATGTGTCTTAAAGCGTTGTCTTGCTGGACCGAAGCCATTGTCCTCAATAAGTTTGGAGTAAAAATAGGCAGACTGCTTTGGTGTCCTGGGTCTGTCTGGCAGGTCAAAGTTGACATGATGCAGTCCAAAACATTCACTGTAGCCTTGTGGTCCCTCAAAGCCATCCATGAGAGACTGAACGGTAAAACGCTGTACATTCACCCTATCAATATGGATAGCTGTATGAAAAAAAAATTATTAGCTAGTGTTATAATAACATCGTTCTAGAATCCCAATTTGTATTCAGCAACATACCTTTCAATGTCTCATTGACATAACTCTGAATATAATTTATTCGACTGGTGTCACTGAGTGTGTCCCCACTGTACTCAGTAGGCATTCCATTTCCAGTAATGTAGATAGGCAACTTGCTGACATCTAGGTACTCAGCTGAGATGAAGTTTAACAGTCTTCTAAGGCCCATTGGTGCAGAATAGATCCAGTCAGATGCTGTAGAGGACCATGAGGGATCTACATGGGCCTGAAAGTCCCCAACCCCATTTGGGCCACACGTGCAGCCACCAACACTGTTGTTGATTAAACGGGAGGTATAATGGTTCAAGCCAAAGAAGTCGGCTGTACCATTGATCCTCCAACTCTCATCTGCAGTGAAGACTGGGAGTCTGGCAGGTTCAGAGAGGGGGCATGCTTTTCTCTTCTGTTCAATCTGAGCTTTGAGTAATGCAGGGTAATCCCCATCTACAAATATGGGGTGGGCAAACCAGCCTAGCATAAACTGCAGGTAGCGTTCTGCAGCTGCTACGTCTTCAGGTCTGGAGGGATCCAAAGGCTCTGCCCAGTCAGAGTTCAGGGCGATGCCCACCTTTCCACCCTGTGCCTTCCTGTGTTTATCGTTGTAGACATGCCAAGCCTCAGCATGAGACTTCAGCATGTTGTGGGTGGCCTACAAACACATACAGCGGTTATAGAACAGCACAAGATTCTGAAAACATTGTTTTAAATGTGATAACTATTCCTACCTGGTAGGAGGCAACCACGTAGTCCTTAATCCCAGGGGGATGCTCACCGGTTCCATACCCAGCATGGCTCACCACCCAGGGGCTACTGAACGTGTTCCAGACCTTCACTCTGTCTCCAAACCTGGAGAAGCAGAAGTCTGCATATTCCCTGAAGGCTTCCACAATGGAAGGGTTGGTCCATCCACCCAAGTCCTGGAGGGCCTGTGGCAGGTCCCCGGGGTGTAGGGTGACAACAGGCCGTATGCCAGACTCAATCAGAGCATTGATCAGCTTGTCGTAGTAAAGAGCTCCTTTCTCAGAATGGCTCCCCTGGTGGCCATGAGGGAACAGACGGGCCCAGGAGATGGAAAACTGGTAGGTGTTGACATGTAAACCGCGAAGGAGGTAGAGATCATAGTCAATCTTATGGTAGCTGTCACAAGCCAGATCTGCCGTCTGATTTTCAAACACTTTGTTTTCATGTCCGAAGCGATCCCAAATGGTCTCTCCTTTCCCTTCTTCTGACCAGCCCCCTTCTACCTTGAAGGAATCGCTGGACGTGGCCCATTGAAAGCCATCAGGGAAAGTTTCATTCCAGAGAAGATCTCGGTTTGATGTGATCTGGTCATCAAACTTATCCCACACATTCTGATAACTGGTTGCTATTCCTGGGTGGTATAGCACTCTACTACAAAGAAAAATGATGAATTTGACTTAGATTATAAGTTTTGCAAATACTTTGACATGCATTGGGTTCTACATTTCAACACTGTTACAAGTTACCTTTTCTGTATGTCATCCGTTTCAAGTATTCTGACCATCTCCTCCATGTCAAATCCCATGATAATCAGGTCATTTTGTTTCAGAACTTTAATACATTCAAAAGTTATTAAATGAGATGGGCTTTACATATTAAAAGAGTGCATTGTTAAATTATATATTATAACCAGATTAACCCCACATAGAAAGACTTCATGTTAAGCAATAATAACGTTTTTTTTAATTGTTTTTCATACAATCTAATGATTAAGAAGGCAGTTTTTTTTTTATATTTATTTAAAAAAGAAACTCACCCACTACACAAGCATAACATTTTAATGTTTACCTTTTAATAGGCGGCCAAGGGGCTGTAGTTTATCTGAAGAACATTCCAGAACAGTCATGTTGTTTATCAGTAAAGGTGTCCTCCCAATGGAATGCTTTGAAATGGAATAGTAATCAATCAAATTGAGAATAGAGGACCCTCTTGAAAAAAAAAGAAATGTTTTTTCCACACTAGCAAGAGTAGAAATGTAAAAATGCTACCTGTATTGTGCTCAACTCCTTGTAAAGGTTTGTTTGAGAGGTACAGTCATATTCAAAGTGTAGTGACAAGAAATCTGTCTGTTTGGAAATTTGACAAAAAGTTAATTATATTATTTATCATAATCCAAATAATAAATATGTTTATAAATTAGCCGTGCTATACAAGCTACATTTTACCCTTGTAGGCATACTGAATTCAGAGATTATGTATGCAGCACTCGTTCCAAATCCAACTGATAAACGTCTCACTGTGAAGAGATAAAATACCAAGATCCTCATCACAATACAATAAAAAATAAACACTCTGTCTTTGCCTGATTAAGTGTTTGTATTTTGCTGTTTTCTCCTTGTGATCCTTGAGATGTAATGTACATTTAATTTAAGCAAATCAGAAACTTACAACTTATAATTAAAAAATTGCCCAGATTTAGCAATGATCCCATTCTTAGTTTAATTGTATTAAGCAGATTTTTGCGATAACAAACCCAGATGATGAAGCTGATTCACATGTATCTATCAATATCAAACATTATTGTCACTAGCCATATTTTCTTAACTGAATTCAATTAATTTTGATATCAAATAATATGAAGAATATGTGCAACATTTCATAAAAAGAAGCCACAAGATACCACAATGTTTACTATAATAAACCACCCCTCTACTGTGTCCCACTTATTATTCAACAATCCAATTTGAACAATGAATGATTTGGATTCCCTGAGGCAAGAATATGATTTCCTACGCACACAAAAAAACATTATTCTCTTACCTTTCCCAGGAAACAATTCATGGTAACGGTTGTAGGCACTGGCGTGAGCATGGAGTGCATTCTGGAGTTCGGCACTCTTCAGCTCATCCAGGCGATTCAGTGTCACCCAGGACTGCACTAGATCGCCAAACTCCAGGAAGGCAAACTCTGCATACTGTTGAAACACCTGCCCCAGCTCAGGGCTCTCCCAGCCCCCGTACCTCCTCCTCAGCTCTTCTGGTACAGTAGAACCATGAAGGATAACCAGAGGTTGGAGACCTACCTCCACCAGCTGGTTCAACAAGGCCTTGTAGCATCTCACTACAGCTGGCTGGGGCTGGCTTGGGAGTCCTGTGGGCAGGAGCTGAGCCCAGGACAGGGGCACCTTGAAGTGGGTTACCCCCTTACCTTGGAGGTACTCAAAGTAGCCTCTGGATCCGTCTGGTGGAGACGCTGTAGTGCAGTCGAAGGCACTGTTCACCCCATCTTTTCTTGATTGCTGGTTTATTAAAGGACCAGCCAGTAGCCTGACATCCTCCAGCACATTTTGCTCTAGCACATGTGTCTGGTAGCCATTGAGAAACAGTGACAGAACCCACAGGTACATGGAAACAACCCAGAGCATGTACCTCATCCTGGCTATATGACAGTCATTCTGATGCGACTCTCCTGCAACAAAGTTATTAAGGGGAACAGTATAGCAAACAAAGTCATGGTGCTAAGGTGTCTCTCTATTTATTGGTGTATAGAAGTTATCATATCAGATAGACCCTGGACTTGCGTGTCAACTGATAATCTTCAATCTCTTCAAAGAACATGCAACTTTATGAACTCTTATCTCGAGAGACCATTGAGGCAGCATTGACAGTGGTGACTGTTTTAAAATAAAGTCATTACAATTAAATGCCTCTGATGTGCTGTTTTAAATGGATGAACAATTAGCAGGTAAACTAGAATCAAGAATAAAATCTCTACAAATAACATCGGCCATCTCATTTGGTTTAGCAATACAGTTTAACAAATAGTTTGATATTCAAACAATCTTTCAGATTAATTTAGGAATATTTCTATATTGTATCCATCATCGTGCTTGTGTTTGAATAATATATTCTATACTACACATAACAATAAGCTCTAAGTATGGAACAGCACAGTAAGACACTTTTTTATGACATTGAACATCAGATCACATTTATATTTCAATGTATATTTAAACAAAAAGGGAATCTGGGATATTATTTATTATTATTATTATTATTATTAACATTGTCGCAAGTTCTAAGTAATACTAAACCGAACATTAAGCATTGCATCACCTCAAGACTTTAACCACTATCAACAAGGCCATCACTTATACACTTTCACCGGGTGTTGTTGACACCCGGTGAAATGGTTATGAAACTCAGGGAATTTTGGTGTGGGAGAGTTCAGGATGTACAAGCACCTGTATAAAAGATTAGCCGTGCACAGATTGGCTGTTTTACGTGAGTGAGAGCAGGTCAGCATGTCCTCTCACTGGAAGGCTCTCTTTCTTTACCTCCTGTGTGTCGGTGGTCATATGTGTCAAAAGAACAATGGGCCACAGACAGCCATGCTTCTGGCTGGTCCCCTGACCAAGCAAGATAAATGGCATGATCTACTACAGGGATCAATGGGGACCGACTGTACTCAATCCATACCAGCAGGATCCAGAGGCTACTTTGAGTACCTCCAAGGTAAGGGGGTAACCCACTTCAAGGTGCCCCTGTCCTGGGCTCAGCTCCTGCCCACAGGACTCCCAAGCCAGCCCCAGCCAGCTGTAGTGAGATGCTACAAGGCCTTGTTGAACCAGCTGGTGGAGGTAGGTCTCCAACCTCTGGTTATCCTTCATGGTTCTACTGTACCAGAAGAGCTGAGGAGGAGGTACGGGGGCTGGGAGAGCCCTGAGCTGGGGCAGGTGTTTCAACAGTATGCAGAGTTTGCCTTCCTGGAGTTTGGCGATCTAGTGCAGTCCTGGGTGACACTGAATCGCCTGGATGAGCTGAAGAGTGCCGAACTCTTCCAGAATGCACTCCATGCTCACGCCAGTGTCCAGCAACGTTATCATCAGCTGTTTCCTGGTAAGGGTATAAGATTCATATGAGATTTACATATTCAATTTTCTCCTAATAATGTTTATTTTTGTTTAAAACTAGACAAAAAGAAACACGTTCAACTTACATTTGATGAATAATGCCTTATTATTTAACATCCAGAAGCCACTGCATGTTTTAAGACAAACACTAAAACCATGAATAGATTATTTTGTCAAAAATAGAAAACTAGTTATGTATTTAACACCTGAAACTAAGTTTATATCATGCGGTAGTAACATTATCTGACACAATATTGTTGCTTGGCTTTGGTGATGGTTGGAAGGAGAAACATTTATGCAACATATATTTACTGCTATAATAACCATCAATAAGAAAAGTGCTACTTTTTTTTCAGAAATCACTAGATTTCCTGGCAATTGGAATCCAATATGAATGTACCACCAGTAAAAACTTTGCAAAGGAGCTGCAACTACTAAAAGTAATTCTGTATTTTATATTACATAAATTACACACTAACAAATATCTCTCACTTAAAGAATTGAACATGATGATTCATGGATGTCATTTACAAACTCAACAGAATATCAGTGGACTACAACCAGTGCTCTTTTATAAGGTGGACATCGTTAACTATAGACCTGATGAGTGGTTGTTCCTCACAAAGGTCATAGAAGGTGAAGAATCTTTATTACAACAATCAACCTTTTATCTGTCATTATATTACTTGTGCACCCTTGATAATCGGAGGCATCTAGGCGCTATCTTTTGACTACGATACTGATTAATTATTATAGACTTTTCTAACGCTAAGCCTGTCGTTATTGCAGCTCTTAGAAGTAATGATCTCCACGTTCTTGGTTTGGATGTGGTCGACCTATTTCAAATATTGAAATCCTATGAGTTAACATCTACAAGGTAAAAGCCTGCAAACAGAAATTGGTTCATGGAATAATAAGTAAAATATTCAGTGCTGTTTTAATATTTCCTTTCTTATTAATATAATTGTACCATCCTAACACTGTCTTCTCTTTGTTAGCCTCTCAAGTGCAAAAATTTATTTGACAAATGATGATGGTAAAATCCTACCAAAAACATCCCCAAAATCTTCAACCTACCACACAGTTTGGTCTACACTATCATTGATGAATTCATTTGAACAGAACACCTTCCTTAATGAATCTTTCCCTGATGGCTTCCAACGGGCATCCTCCAGCGAGTCCTTCAAGGTAGAAGAGGGCTGGTCAGAAGAAGGGAAAGGAGAGACCATTTGGAATCGCTTTGGACATGATAACAAGGTCTACATGTCAACACCTACCAGTTTTCCATCTCCTGGGCCCGTCTGTTTCCTCATGGCCACCAGGGGAGCCAATTTGAGAAAGGAGCTCTTTACTACGACAAGCTGATCAATGCTCTAATTGAATCTGGCATACGGCCTGTTGTCACCCTACACCCTGGGGACCTGCCACAGGCCCTCCAGGACTTGGGTGGATGGACCAACGCTTCCATTGTGGAAGCCTTAAGGGAATATACAGACTTCTACTTCTCCAGGTTTGGAGACAGAGGTCTGGAACACGTTCAGTGTGGCACTTTCAGCATGGCTCACCTCCCAGGGTGGTGAGCCATGCTGGGTATGGAACCGGTGAGCACCCCCCTGGGATTAAGGACTACGTGGTTGCCTCCTACAAGGTAATATTGGTCATCACATTTAGAACAATTTTTTTATAAATCTTGTGCTTGTAGGCCACCCACAACATGCTAAAGTCCCATGCTGAGGCTTGGCATGTCTACAACGATAAACACAGGAAGGCACAGGGTGGAAAGGTGTGCATCGCCCTGAATTCTGACTGGGCAGAGCCCCTGGATCCCTCCAGACCTGAAGACGTAGCAGCTGCAGAACGCTACCTGCAATTTATGCTAGTCTGGTTTGCCCACCCCATATTTGTAGATGGGGATTACCCCGCGCTGCTCAAAGCTCAGATTGAACAAAAGTGAAAAGCTTGCCCCCTCTCTGAACCTGCCAGACTCCCTGTCTTCACTGGAGAGGAAAGACGGAGGATCCATGGTGCAGCCGACTTCTTTGGCTTGAACCACTATACCTCCCGTTTAGTCAGCAACAGTGTTGGTGGCTGCACGGCCAGCCCTCGGGGGGTTGGGGACTTTCAGGCCCATGTAGACCTTTCATGGTCCTCTACAGCATCTGACTCGATCTACACTGCACCATGGGGCCTTAGAAGACTGTTACATTTCATCTCAGCTGAGTACCTAGATGTCAGCAAGGTGCCCATCTACATTGCTGGAAATAGAATGCCTACTGAGTACAGTGGGGACACACTCAGTGACGCCAGTCGACAGCGGCGGATTTAGGCACGGGCAAACCAGGCAGCCGCCCGGGGTGCCATATTTGTGGGGGGCACCAAATTACATGGGAGGCGCCACGAGCAGTAAAAAATAAGAACACGCCGTGAAGCGGTTTTCAATGAAGTACATAACATTGTGTGGGGAATTGGTATATTGGCCTGCTTGTTGGGAAGGTGCCGTGCACAGACGGAATGAAACCCCCACTGAAGTCCGTAGGGTCACCCCCCCCAGCAGCAGCGATGACAATGGAGACAGAGCTTGTGACAGTTACAACAAGATCGACAAGGACATCGAGGTCCTGAAGAAGTTGAAGGTGACCCACTATTGTTTCTCCATTTCCTGGACCAGAGTGCTCACAAAAGGACTCCCCAACACATCAACGAGGCCGGACTAAACTACCACAGTGGATTACTCTATGCCTTGGAAGCTGCTCATATCAGGCCTCAGGTAGGTTTGTTAATTCTCATTTGATATTCTCATTTGATTTGATGTATTTTTTATTTGATGTAGGTAAGATTTAAGAGCTACAATTTGAATGTTATTTGTTAGAAATGTCATAGCAATCTGTCTGCTATTAGTGAGTGAAATGCTGTATTAGTGAGTGAAAGTCAATCTGTTGTGGTTGACTGGGCCTTCCTCTGTATGAAACATATTTGATTAGAGACCCATAGACATGGATACATTGGCCTTTAGATTATACCTCAACATCGCTGCCATATTTGAGGGGCAAAGACTGGCCTATAAGCAAATAAGCAGCAGTGCAGCAGTAGTATCCATGTATATATGTCTATATTTACCGACGACGGTTAACTCTTTCTACTTCCCTTCTCTTCTGTATACACTCCAGGTCACCCTTTACCACTGGGAACTACCACTGAACCTCCAGAATGTTGGTGACTGGGAGAATGAAACCATCGTGGAGAGATTCAGGGATTACGCTGACGTGATTTTCCACAGACTGGGTGACAGAGTGAAGTTCTGGATCACCCTCAACGAGCCTTACATTGTGACAAATCTTGGCTACGGATACGGTAACTTTGCCCCAGGTAAAACATACTCTTCAGTACATAAATTCCAAAAACCGCCATTAAAGAAGCGGTAGTTTATATTTAAGAGCTATCATTTTTATGTAATTTGTTAGAAAATGCCTAGCCATCCGTCAGCTATTAGTGAGTGAAATGTGCTTTGAGAATATACACGTGCCGAGCTGACTACGCCCACCTCCGTAGGAATCAATATAGCTTTCAGACCGTTCCTGGCTGAATTTCTAAACCAATCAGCATATTTTCCGTGATTGGTTCTTAGGAATCCATATTGCCTGTGAAATGCAACATTTCACTGGTGGAGGGGGCACTTATTCTGCTCTCTCTCTTTACAACTCTCTGCACCTATAAACCAAAGGATGTCATTCTTCTTACAACGTTTCTTCATTCATATGTTCTGTTTACGCCATTGTTAGACACTCAGCTGTTCTATAGGACATATAACAAGAGCATAGCACATGCTTGACTCGATTCAGACAATAGCAAAATGTTCCATGTTATAAAGTAGAAAAGCCATCCATTGTATCTACCGTACATGTATAAGCTATATACACACCATTCACCACTCGTGGTAGGATTCGTCGGTAAGCAGTACATTGCTGGTCAACACCTGATCAAGGCCCACGCTGAGGCCTGGCACCTCTACATTGACAAGTACCGCGCAAGGCAGGGAGGCCTCAAATACACAAATATACAAATCACTATTCACTCATTAATCCAGGGACTTTGGGAAGGTGGCCTTTGGGAGTATATGGTTGGGGCCATCTGGCTCAATGGTGCTACAGGTAGACGCGATTGGGGTTCGTACTCAGAACCTTTTAAACTGGGGGTCAAAGACCCTAAAAGCCTGCTAGGCTATCCTGTCTGTTAAATATGATCCGTCATTATGAGAAATAAAATGATATTCAAGGGTTTGGTAAGAGATGTAGTGTTTGATGGGTTGATCATTACATGAGAGGAGGTAATTTACATAACGTGCACCAAAAATTCACAGATAATCTAAGAATTCATATGAAATAGGCCTTTTGGTGCATTATGCTTTTTGATTAGTAAGTAAGTTATTCATGGCCACTTCTCAGTACTGTTCAGTGCCATTTGTAACTGAAATGTTTTCGGGCCGTAGTTCTCCATGGGCTGGTTTGCCCACCCAATTTTCAATGGAGATTACAAGGATGTGATGAAAACTATTATCCGAGATAGAAGCCTTGCAGCTGGTTTACCACACTCAAGGTAAATAAATGTTATGATTCGTTACCTGATAAATTACTATCAACAAGATTAGATTAGGTTTTATTGTATCATCTGTTTTTCAGTTTCAAAGCTGGGTCCAGGCAATAATTATGTAATCAAAAAAACATCCAAGCACTTTAAGACACATATAAGCTCGAATCACGTTGGTATGTATGACAAATAAAATAAAAATGTTTCTAAAATGCTTCCTGAATTCACCCAAGAAGAGATTGAGAGAGTCAAAGGCACTCATGACTACTTAGGTTTCAACTACTACACCACTGTCCTGGGGTATCCCAAAGAATTTGGAGACCAACAGGATTATGATGGTGACAGGTGAGATGATTCAAAATGATGAAACGCTGTTTTAGATCCAAATTGCTATTGTGCTGTAAAACTAGCCTGATTCATTATACTCCATTCCTCCCAATGTCTGTTTCTCATCGCAGAAGTGAGTTAGTGAGTGAATTATTATAATCCAACACAGAGCAATTTCATTCTTAAATCATAATCAACGCATAATACTAATCTGATGCAGTTATTATGCTACTATAACTCATCATCTGATACATAACAATCCCATACTCATCCAATATTACACTGACACACTCATCCAATCCTCAACCGATCTAACCGTGCAGAGGTGCCGGGAGAATCCATGATCGGAGCTGGATCGAGTCGGGCTCCTCCTGGCTGAAGATCACCCCCTTTGGCTTCAGAAGGATTCTGAACCTCATCAAGGAGGAGTACGGAAACCCTCCGGTCTACGTGATGGAGAACGGGAGCGAGGCGCAGTGGACCTCATCAATGTCCACAGGTCTCACTACTACGAGACCTACTTCAACCAGGCCATGAAAGGTACAGCTCACAGGAGAACATTATTAGAAAATAATCTGGATTACATTTTTTTTTTAATTAAGAAAATAATTTAGATTATATTGAAAGGATTGGTTTAATGTTACAATAAAGTGTAGCATAAAAATGGTTGATAAAGTTCCATGGAAATATTTGATGTAGGCTATTCATTCCACCAATCTAATTTGTGATTATCTAGGCCCTTTTATGCGCTCTACCTATGTTGTGGAATTGTTGAAATTTAGAAATTGTTGTGGAATTTAGAAAGCACTTAGAATAGGTTATGGATTGATAAAATCGAACTCTTTGCACTTCCACTAACAAAAATAACTACTAACCTTTCTTTCTGAATTCCAACGGCTACACTGAATACTGTAAAGTTTATTGGTAACTTGTAAGTCGACTAGTGTAGAAATGTCTGCCAACGGACTCAATGTAAACGGTACCGGGCATACAGCCAAGGTGATGGATGCTCCCGTTGTCTCCCAGGTCGTGTTCTGGACGGTGTGGATGTGAGGGGCTACACCGTGTGGTCCCTGATGGATAACTTTGAGTGGGCCGCAGGCTATGCTGAGAGGTTCGGTCTGTTCTACGTGAACTGCAGCGACTACACGCTCGCTCGCATCCCCAAGGCTTCGGCTGCCCGCTACACCTCCATCATAACCTGTAACGGCTTCCCCGACCCAGCCCTCGGGCCTCACGAGTGCTTGAACCCTCAACCCGAAGGTACGCCTGTCAGAATTGCAGGAATGGAATGTAGGCCTACTTGAGAGTAACTTGCAATGTGGTTGAGTTTAAGAATAACCGTTCACGTAGAAAATTCCAGTCCCTCAGATGTCAGAAGCTATAATAAAACAGCATTAAATCATTACGATTTACAAAGACGAATACTATTTAAATTTATTTAACCATTGTGTTCTTCCTGACTCGGTTACCAAAG
Organism: Gadus macrocephalus; assembly: GCF_031168955.1. NCBI lineage: Eukaryota > Metazoa > Chordata > Actinopteri > Gadiformes > Gadidae > Gadus > Gadus macrocephalus. The sequence continues at coordinate 9,444,276 of NC_082401.1, forward strand.
CCACAGTTGGTCCGTCCGTGACCACAGGCACACCTGCTCCTCCTCTGGCTGTGGTGGACAGAGGGGTCTTCCTAGGTCTGGAGCTCCTCTCTGGGGTGGCCGAGGTGGCTCTGTACATCATGTTCGCCCTTGCACTGGGCATCGTGGTGGCGCCCATCTTTGGAGCGTACCGACTCGTCAAGACCAAGCGACAGTTGAAGAGAAAGGCGGCGGTATCGCTCAATATGCAGAGGATGTGAAGCTAAGGTTTCAAGGTTATTGTTTGTTTTATTGTTTGTTGAGATGATTTGTACTTTATCCAGCCCAGACAAGGAGTTTGGGTCGCAGCCGAAGTAGCAGAAAGGATAGATTAGTAAAGAATGAAGTTAAAAATAAAAATGAGATCCCCTCAAACACAATCATCTGTTGTGATCCAAATTGGGTTGACAGTTTGATGAGAAAATACAACACCATTATAAATTTGTTGGATAATTTATGTTAAAAGATAAATATTCACGGTCTTTCAGTAAAATAAAAGTCTAAAATAGCCATTCAAATTTCAGTAGCTATAACCGCCATGATTACTGCAACATTTGAGAGATTTATGCCTCCATAATATATATTGAATATTTTAACTAATTAAATTGTATGTGTTAGTAAGAGCTCTGAATTATGAACTAAATTATATATAGAAACAGAGTACTCAACGAGGAGTGATGGAGTTTTGATGCTATGAAAAGTCTGGTGATTTTTTTTTAGATCACGACCACTAGATGGCGAAACAACATAATGTTCCTGAGTTGTAGGCATAGAAATAGACTGAATGAAATGGGCATACCATGCAATTTATATTTTAGAAACATACAAATCATACAAGATAATTTTAGTGAATGTGATTCAATAAATGTATCATTTTCACATAAGTAAGTTGTAATAAGTAGGCAATTACAAAAAAAGATTTGGGTAAATGATGATGTGAATGATATAAGGCTTACATTTAAGAGCAGGTCAGGATGTTGATAACAGAAGCAACATTTCCGCTGTACAGCTGAAATTGCTTGCTCGAAGAAGGGTCATAATATTTACACTGAAACACACAGTGGTGTCAGTTGAACCAGCAGTCCCGATAGAGAAGAGATGTATTGTTATCTTTTTTATTATTTTCTAGAAGATCAGACCGGTTGTGTGCCCTTTGAAGCGGCTCGAGCACGCACACTGATTGATCCAAGCAAACATTGCTGGTCAGGTCTTGGCGGAGAGATACCATGATTAGAGCATCATTCGAACCCCCTACCGAGACCAATCCGTGTCCCCTGTAACCAACCAAGCACCAGGATGTGCGCGTTAGCACACAGCAAGGGGTCTGTTACACGTGGTCTCCGCTACCCGCCACCCACCATCCCTGACCAATAAGAACCCCTTTTCAGAAGCCCTATATCCAGACCAAATCAATATAGACACATGCATATGGCACCTACCTGGGTAAACATTTTAGACACATGTAGCACATTTAGTGGATTATTGTGATTTATCTTTATTTATTTAGTTATAGGTTGTCATTTTTGTACTACCTATTTTGGTAAGAAAAAGTAAAAAATTATGTAATGAGCTATGAAACTTGTTTGAAGTCGCTTCAGTCACATAGTTCAGTGATTAATTCACTAAATTCAGACATTCCTGAATTGTAATCAGCATAGATCCCATCCTCTGGACCTTGTTGTGCAAACCAAACATGGTGTGCATTAAGCAGTCCTGTGTGTGTGTGTGTGTGTGTGTGTGTGTGTGTGTGTGTGTGTGTGTGTGTGTGTGTGTGTGTGTGTGTGTGTGTGTGTGTGTGTGTGTGTGTGTGTTTGTGTTGGACAGTGAGAGAAAAGAGAGGGTGAGAAAGCAAGCATGAGTCTCACTGATGGGCCTTGTAAAAGTTAATGCTCAGAAAACACGTTGACAGACTAGGAGTTCCAGATCACAGGTTGCCATGGGTGACAGACAAAACAACAACCAACAAACCTTTATTAGCTTGATTCTTTTCAGATGTACATTTTTACAAAGATGCTTACTAGCTAATAGCTACTCTGTGTTATTGTATTATTTTCACCATTAGTCTCAAGTCGTTAGTTTCAAACATTAATGTCAGCGACATTGGTGTGCAAATATGTAATATAATAAGCAATTGTTTTTATTTGTAAGTATAAAAACAGCTGATTATGTTTCATCTGAATTGAAAAACATGAAGTGATCACATTTATTGATCACTTCATGTAAGATTATTTTTTGTCATCGATCAGAAGAATCACTTTTATGAATAATTAACAAAACAATGACGCAAACAATATTTGTTGACGTCATTGTTCCTGATTGGCAAAAATGACAACCAGTCATTCCTGGTGACAACCAGTCAACCTTCGTTATAATAACGTTTCATGAAACAGAACATCTCTCTTTGTTCATTTCTAGAAACCTAATGGTGTGTAGAGAGAGAAACAGCCTGTGTCGGCCCGGTCCAGACCTGAGCAGGGGCACACTGTGTTTCTGCAGCCTTCAGAGAGTCGTGTTATTGCAGAGGGTGAGTCTGGGCCCCGGCCGGAACATTCTTACAGTATCACATTGCCATTATTTGGGAGAAAATATTCACGTTCCTTTTTGGGAGTCTCCCCTCTCCCCAAAATATCTCTTCCAGCAGCGGTCGTTAAAAACAGTGTGTTCCTGCTCTCCCGTTTCAACCTAACAGACCCCAGCCTTTTTCCAGGAATAAAGAGCAAACAAGACACTCGAAAGCAAAATAACGAAATAACCCTATTCCCAAAGACTAATTTACTTTGTCCTCCTAAAAGAGCAATTTCCGTCCCATTCCAATATGTGAAACGCCTGTGTGTCTATCTCAGACGACGGCTGAGAAAAAGTTTTATCGAAAACGCAGAGATAAAAATAAACTGCTTGTTTTTTGTTTGTTTTTTCCCCCACATTAAACCGCAGAAAGAGACCAGCCGAGATTAAATGTTCCTCTTCTGCCAGATGCTCATAAATGTTAAAGGGCAACCAGGGACGAGAGGCTCCCGGTTTACCAGCATGCAGCTCCACCATTACTACGCTGCTATCCCGGCAATCATTACACCTCACCGCCATTTGACTTATGAACCAAATTAGGTTGATTCAAATTACACGCCGACGCCTTGCCGAGTTGAGGAGGGGGGTGCTTCTGTGTGTGGTTAAGCGGCTCCCTGTTGTATTTCAGTAGGTCTGATCAGGAAGACGAGTCAAAGTGTTCTGGTGGACTATTTTGATGCTGAAGGAACAAAACAACACATAGCCTACTATTATAATGCTATAATCAGTATTATAAGTATTACAATTATAATGCATTCTAATAGTTATCAGCTTTCTACTGTATATCATATAAATGTGTGTGTGTGTGTGTGCGTGCGTGTGCGTGTGCGTGTGCGCGTGTGTGTGTGTGTGTGTTTGTATGTGTGTGTGTGTGTAGTGTATGTGTATTTATGCATGCCCACCTGCTTCTGTGTGTCTTGTGTGTCACGCCAACTTGATAAACAGTTGTGACTGACGCGCCATACAATAGGCCCTGTGGACAGATGACAATGTCAATTACATTTTTGATTCGAAATGAACATTTATTTCCACACCAAAGTGAGGTATGAGGGGATCGGGGTGTTAGTATGTTTGAAATCGCCACATGTTTCTTTTACGATCATTCTCACAAATATTGCCTTTGACAGAATCCATTCCCTTGTATTGAGCTTGCGTTCTGCCGTATCACATAACTGTTGAATCTTTTTCCACCGCGGCTGCCACTTTACCGGTCCCCACTCGGAATGAAAACGGAGTGGAAAGTGGAGCAGGAAATTGAAAAGAGGGGTCCTGTTGTGTTGTGGGGTCTTCTGTGCCCACTGCCATTTCCTGTGAACATGCCAGTCACATCCACTCACCAGATGCACACATTTCTATAATACACTGAGGACAGAAAACTCTGTTCAGATGATAAGCTAACTTTAATCTACACACTCTAGCTCCGTGCCTAGAATTATTTTCTAACTTAGTTCCTTGGCCTCAATGCTACGCTAACTCATTCAACAGACTCAATGCTACGCTACCTCATTCAACAGACTCAAAGCTACGCTACCTTATTCAACAGACTCAATGCTACGCTAACTCATTCAACAAACTCAATGCTATGCTACCTCATTCAACAGACTCAATGCTACGCTACCTTATTCAACAGACTCAATGCTACGCTAACTCATTCAACAAACTCAATGCTATGCTACCTCATTCAACAGACTCAATGCTACACTAACTCATTCAACAGACTCAATGCTATGCTACCTCATTCAACAGACTGAATGCTACGCTACCTCATTCAACAGACTCAATGCTATGCTAACTCATTCAACAGACTGAATGCTACGCTACCTCATTCAACAGACTCAATTCTATGCTAACTCATTCAACAGACTCAATGCTTTCACCTTCGGCCTCATGCTCTTACGCTGCCCAAACAATCCTCTCGCCAAAACACTGCGAAAGCAACAGAGATGAACAGGCAAACCTGTTATGGTCAAATCTTAACGGTGCAATCTGCACGTATTTAAGTGCAATCAAAATATCACTCCAGCTATGTACCCAGAGTTGGCAAACCCGTCTCAGCACTCAATGCTACGCACTCATAGTGGGGTGACGTAGTATAACCAGATTTAGAGCTATACAAATAGACTTGGATTGACTTAACTCTTAATGCTAACTCTGTTGTACAGACTCAATGCCCACGTGGTTTGGTTTCTGGGACAATGGCTCAGTTTGGGCTCAATTGTTCTTCGGCATGTGCCACATGCACCCCCATCGTAGTTTATTCCCTGGGTGGGCTGGGTGTGCCTGATAGCCCTGGGGAGATATAGGGCTCACCCAGCGTGGCTCACACCTGGCGCACAGCAGGCTACTGCTTAGTAGCTGATGGAAAATGAACTCAGTATTTTTGTGGTTATTGGATATGACATGTTGCGATGGTAGGCTATAGTCGGGTAGGAAATGTCATTGTTTTGTTTTGTAAATGTTGATTTAATTAATTGGTGCAGGTAATGGATCAGGGATGTTTGTCACGTCATTACAGTGACAGATCAGATCAGTCCTCTGATGGTTTGAGGTAACAAGGCGTCCACGTCAAATGTGACTGTGCAGGTAGACCTACGTTAAAAGGAAGGCAGATTGTGTAGATTCTTGTCATTTCACAACCCCAAACCAAACTTTTACATCTCATCCCTTTGCAAATTTCATGAATGAATACATCTCATGATCAAATCACGAAAAAATAAAAAAACAGCCTGTCACATCCATTTAAAAGGGGTGTTACACGTCACACCTACCGACGCAGATGGGGGGATTACATTTCACAGAACCATCAGATGATCGAAGTCACTCCGCCGCCCGTTTTAGCAGAGCGCTGTCTCGCTGCCGTCGTATCGCCTGGCAGCCCGCTGGGTTGTTTCTGAGTCCTAATCAGCCCTGGCTGTCTGCTGGGCCGCTGGTGACTGGTGTCCAGGAAACAATTAGCAGCAGGAGACGTCCTGTCGCTCCCCGCCAGCAGTCCTTCCCTGCTGGGCCGGTAGCCGCTGCCAGCTCCCGGGAGAAAGAGAGGGATCCAGGGAATTATCGACTCCAAAGCTTATACAGTCTATGGTTCAAGGAGCACCCCCCCCCCTCCCAATCCCTGCCACCAAACATGAAAATAGACCAATAGGACGTTTCGGTTAAATAGACCAATAGGACGCTTCTGTTTTTGCCTCGGAATTCTGTAATATATTTGAATGAGGGACATCAGCCCCCTATGCCAGAGGAGCACTTGTGCTGGAGAGGGCCCTGCAGTTTGCATGAGTCAATGGATGACTCACTCATACACACCTTTCGAAAATGCACATAGGCACGCGCGCTCCAGCAGTCACACACAGACATACACACACACACACTCAGACCCACACACACAGCAATCACTACTCACACACACACACACACACACACACACACACACACACACACACACACACACACACACACACACACACACACACACACACACACACACACACACACACACGCACGCACGCGTTCGCCGCCTACACTGTCAACTCTGACTCAGCCAGTCAACTGCAGCCGGTCTAGAATGTGCTGTCGGTAATTTGATCTGTACATGTTCACACAGTGCTTAACTTTGGTGCTTTAACTAATTTCGTATGACGGCTTAATTGCTCATCATGTAAGTGTTTAAAACAATGTGTGTGTGTGTGTGTGTGTGTGTGTGTGTGCTTAAGTGTGTGTGTGGGTGTGTGCGCGTGCATGTATGTGTGTGTTTGTGCATGCATGGTTGTCAGTGTGTGTACGCTGGTATGATTTTCTACTGTTTGAGTATGGCTAGGGTGCAGCTATACAGCAGAATGCGGATTCAAGCGAAGAAAATTGCTTAACCGCGCATCACTTACGTGTATACACATTTGTATCTGCAGAAGATAAAAACATGTTGAAACGAAAACATGTTATTACAATGATGACTATTATTATCCTATTGTTTCCTCGTGTCAAACGTCCGCAGACAAACCCCAACCTGTTCTCAACAGGACAAAAGCAGGGAGGTGATTACATGATCCATGTTGGCAACGTCACAGCTACTGCTCCCTTACAGAGAATCAATGGTTATTATTACCAGGGCTTTGCCCAGTTCATAGCACAATGATGAGGTGCTATTTATGTTCCATCTGTCTAAGGATGCTACTCTTGTTCCACTCTTGTGGATGTTTACCCATTTAGTCATGTGGCAGCAGACAGCTTTCCTCAAAGCTCTAGCAATGAATTCCTTAAAGAGAGGTAGGTCATTAAGCAGGAGGTTGGGGTTAAGGGGATCTTGTTCAGAGAATTACAGGGAGACTGTGAACATTAGGGTTGGGAACCCAGAACCTTTGGATGTTTTTCATGATTTGATCACGGCCAATGTGTCTTTCAACTTATTATAACAATTTGTCTCTTACAGTATGTGCTGCTGTGATGAACTGGTTTAATCATTCACTTGTAATCATTCATACTAAAGGTGGCTATATTTCCAGGAGGCAAACCAGTTGTTTCACCAATAAGGAAAGCTTGTCTACGTTTCCTTAGCATGTGCTCATACTTGCAATAGATTGTGAGGCTAAAGGTGATGTGTCACACACCAGAAGCGTGAGAGTTGGCAACCCTGCCCTAAAAATAGATTATATTTTCAAAAAGGTGTTTTCTTTTTTTGTTATGGATGCATCGCTGTCAGTGAATACTACGCCTAGAAGTCAACAAGGTGACAAACCTAGGTTGGTCAAGCCGAAAAATCTTAATTTAAAGTAGCATGCTACACCTGGTAGCATGCTAGCTATATATTGTAGCATAGTATATCTGCTAACATGCTAGTTTTGCTACCATGCTGTTGACATCTGGAAGTCACTACATCTGGTAACACGATCTTCACAGGCACAGATAACCAGCGTGGTTTCCTTTGAATGTGTTTGTTTCCTATCATATATCCAGTGTAATGACAGCTGAACCCGTGCAGTCATTTATACTGGTTATTGCTGACTTTTAACATTTCCCTCCAAATGCAAAGGTCTAGTTCTTGTCTCTAGGGAGCGATAGGTATTAATCCTGCTTGGTGTGGTGTTGATAATAGGCCCGCTCCCATGGCTAATTGCATTCACAAATATTTTGTAAATATAATTATATGCTGCTTGCTCAGGCTAGCTTTTGAACCCATTAAATAGCGCTTCCACAGTTATGAAACAAACTTTTCAGAGAGATTTGCATGGCTATTGTGGCAAACTGATTGTATCACCCAAGATGCAGGGGAAGGTAGGAGACACAGACAGCAGTGGTTGACGCACTTTAGATCTTGACTTTGATAAACTGGGAACCCATTCAGCTAATTTGAACAGACTATCTTCCATAGTATGAGCACAAAATAAGAGCTTAAGACATATAATGTTTCAAGAATAACATATTCCATAGCGACACTACAAAATAAGAGTGCGTAACACATTTAATGTGTAAAGACTGATATTTTCCATAGCGGGAGTACAAAATAAGAGCGTGAGACCTGCGGTGCACATTACAAAAGCAGCACAGCATGGCCCTCTATCCAGCGGGGCTGATATGCAAGGCCCCTGTTATGTAAGGGGACGATAATCCACCGTTACCATGGTGACGCTGTTTCCCAAACCGGCTTTTGGAGTTTTTTACCCCGGGAACTTGCAGGTACCCATCCCTGTCTGTTCCTTTCCCCCACCCACATGGCGGCCTTTCCACGGTCGTGTTCTCCCCGTCCCACGGGATGGTTGGTTCTACGGATTAGGGCACCGCGTACCGTTCTGTGCGTCTCCCTCTATCGCAGTGCGTCAGACTTCTGCTGGCACGCGATTGCCACTTTCAGGAACGGCGAACAAGCTGGCAGTCTGGATGCTCCCGGGGGGAAAGGGTTCAACCGTAGCCTCTATAGTGTCTACTGTCTCCCGGCGCTCGTTTTCAGATCCCGCAGAAGGTGTGCCAAACCAGAAGCAGTGGAAAATGTATCGCAAACGGTACATGAGATTGTACTGCTTAAGAAACAATCACACTCCCTAATCCCCCTGGAAGGCGACCCTTTCCATGGAGCGAGGTTGAATTTAAAGCAAACCTAATGAAAAACATAGGGTGAGCACACACACACACACACACACACACACACACACACACACACACACACACACACACACACACACACACACACACACACACACACACACACACACACACACACACACACACACACACAGAGGGGAGAGAGTGAGGGGGGGTTGGGGGGAATTTGCGGATGGGGCTAAACTCTCGGTGTCTGAGTAGCTGGCGAGCTAGAAGGGATCGGACGCGAGGCTGGGGCTGCTGGTGTTTCATTATCACTGAGGCGCTGCAGTAGCGATGGGGGAGTCGGGTTGTCTGCTTAGTGTTCCTGTGATTAAAGGATGAAGAGGCAGGCAGTTTTAACACCCAATGTTCATTCCCGAAATGTCTCCGTTTCCATGTTGGTTGGAGAAGATAACAGCTTGGCGGGAAGATTTATTACGGGAGCGTTTTTTTTGTTGTTATTCCGTGTCTTGTAACAAATGTTATTTGTTACTATTGAGTTATTGAGTAGGCCTATTGCCTATTTTATAGTCGGCTTTAGTAGCAATATTTAATCTTAAAACAGGTAATATCAATTTTATTACATTTTGTTGAGGTTGTGTGGGGTTGCCATGATCGAATGTGATCGAGAGAAATAGGGAGAGAAAACATTGATGGAGGGACAAAGAGAGGTGAGGAGACAAGAGGGAGAGAGGGGAAAAAAGAGAGGGTGCAAGGGAGTGGCAGTGGAGGGGTGTATGAAATAAAAAAAAAGGGAGGAGTGGCGGGAGGAGAGAGAGAGAGAGAGAGAGAGAGAGAGAGAGAGAGAGAGAGAGAGAGAGAGAGAGAGAGAGAGAGAGAGGGGAGAGAGAGAGAGAGAGAGAGAGAGAGAGAGAGAGAGAGAGAGAGAGAGAGAGAGAGAGAGAGAGAGAGAGAGAGAGAGAGAGAGAGAGAGAGGGGGGGGGGGGGGAGGGAGTGAGTGACCAACAGAGCATACAAGGAACCAGAAGGGTATAGCCAGGGCACAGGAAGCTCTGAGGACAAGACATCTGTGTTGTCCTGCAGTGCCAGGAAAGCCTGGCTCCTCTGAGAGCTCCAGAGCCCCTCCAGAGACCGCAGTCCTAGTTTGAGGCTCAGACACAGAGCCTGACCTTGGCATGGCAGGGCAGGGTCTGGTCACTGCGCTCTGGGTAGAAGTGGACCCTGTTGTACACTTACTGCTCAAAACTGTGGAGGGAAGGGATGGATACAGTCAGCATCAGGTGACCGTCCTCTCTATGTTATATTGTTTTTCGCTTTTTATACGGTTCGGTGAGGTCATCTTTTAGTAATCTAGTATTCTACATTAAGCCTCAAGTTAGGGTTTGTTATTAGTTATTATATTGTGTCACATTTCAGTATGGATATTTACCGCACATATAAACTTCAGCAACTGTAGGCCTCCAAACTATTGATTACTGGTATTATTTGTATTTTATAATAAATAGTTGTACTTTAATCTATAAATATGTATTAACCAAAAGCGTGTTATTATCTCAGTGTATATCCAATCTTACTATTCTTAGCTCGAATATCATCTTCATCATCATCCATCCCCTTGAGCTTATTACTAGACATCAAGAATTAGAGAACACCCGCCCCACATTCACACATACACACACGCTGCAACAAGCGTGTTAACACGACTATTCAGTGTTCCCTGACACGCCAGGCCAACGTGCTGAGTCTTCCGTGCTCCACGAGCTGAGATCAGGAGACTGCCTAATGGAGTTAGCCAGATGCACAAACACACGCCTTGTTAGGCTTTCTCCCTTTTCTGTGGGCGGGATGAATCTTCAAATTAAATAAGATAATGGAGAAGAAAGAGTGGCCTTATTAGATTTGCCTGGCCGAGTTACAGTTAAAACATCCTTTTGCCTCCTCGCAAGGCCCATCACAGGGCATTCAGAGGCGTTTTCTACGAACGCGACATCGAGAGGTTGTTTACAGGTGGGTTGTTGTTTGCATGCTCCTGTGTCCACCGGCTCTTTATTCCCTCTCGGTTGGAATCAAATTAAGCGGCGGTGTAGAAATGCCAACATTAACTTATCTCCTGAAAGATTACGCACTGTTCTCAGGAGGAAATGCGGCTATCAGGGGTTCAGCAAAAATTGATCTTTCTGTCATAACAGGCAGGAAGTCCAGAGACTGCTCTAATAGCAGTATCACAGTGTATGGCCAGAGTGCTGTTCTCCTCCACCTTTTGTCCGTTTCCCTATTTCCGAGAACTGTTAATACTCGCTGCTGTTTAAAAATAACATAGTATGTATATGCAAAAAGCATCTTTTAGAAGAGCTGCATCTTTTCATGAGGCTTTCTTGAATACAGGCAAATCCCTATTATTTCAGGTAAGCAGGTAAATGAGCAGGTAAAGGTTAAGGTGTCTTGTTCAAGGAGGCCTACTACGGGTAGAATGCAGACATGGGGGTGGAACCATACACTGTCCTCCCCAATTTGATCATTATTTATTCTATCAAACTAGATATCAGTCTAGTTGCCATTGAACTATAATTAGAGGAGTCATTTTGTGTCTATCCTTAAATGTTCATAATAATCCATAACTCGTCAAACAATACAATTGGCGAGTGTATTGCTGAGGACCAAAGGAAGTTCCGCGCCGGGTGTCAAGTTGTTTGGAACAGCGGCTCTCGAGGAAGAAACAAGCAAACATATCAGAGGACAAGCAATCACCTTGTTACGAACAGGCACGCTCTGAATGTTTTGAATGGGCACTGCAATATTTATATATATGACAAAACAAAAACGCAATATTTAGCTGTTCAATACTGTATCTAAATATACATATGTATATATATATATAAACATATAAAACTGCTATGTTTGCCAGACAACCAGGGAGAATAATTAACCAGGCCTGCTCCCCTGTCCGGGACTGATAGCCTTCCAGGGCCAGGCTAAACAAATTGCCTAATAGACTTGGCTTAACCACAGTGTTTTAATTCCAACCCTTAATTTCTGCTGTCATAATTATGGTGGTATCACGTTTCACGTACCGTGTTTGACCTCGTGGCATCACGAGGTCAAACACGGTAAGGATAAGGAGTTGTTTATATGTTCTGAGGCAGCTTTAAATGTCAGTGTCTGGTTTCATTTCTGACAATTTGACTATGAGTTACAGTAACTGGTGAAGATTTGGTAATACCCAAAGACCCTATAACAAAGAAGTATTCATTCGTATTCAACACCTTGGTCTATTCATGTTAGGATTAGGTTCAGTACATAAATAAAATAAAGGTTGAATAAAATAAAAATTAAAGGGGAGCAGCAAGAGTGGACTTTGAGTGCTTGGAGTCTATTAATACTCAAGTCCAAAAAACTGAGATGGATCAAGGTGCAGGATCTACTAGAAAAATGATTGTTCAAGCAGAGGACTGGGCCCAAGACTGAGAGAGAGAGAGAGAGAGAGAGAGAGAGAGAGAGAGAGAGAGAGAGAGAGAGAGAGAGAGAGAGAGAGAGAGAGAGAGAGAGAGAGAGGGGAGGGAGGGAGGGAGGGAGGGGGAGGGAGGGAGGGAGGGGGGCGAGAGAGAGAGGGAGGGCGAGAGAGAGAGAGAGAGAGAGAGAGAGAGAGAGGGGGAGCAAAATAGACAGAGACAGAGAGAGAGACGGGGAGAAAGAGAGAAAAAAGGCCTCCTCCATGGCCCGTAGAGAGGATATGTTGATCAGGTTGTGTCAGGTCAAGGCCCTGCTACAGCAATAACGGTGTTCAAGTTCTCCCGCTTTCTGAGTGAAGCAACGAAAGACAAGCGGGAGAACTATCAGGGTTTATAAGTTGGGATCCTCAGAGATGAAAGAATTCACCTAGAGATCAATCACTTCATCAAAGCACAGCGTCTCACCTACAGAAGAATACAGAAATATAAGTGACCTTCGCTGGAATCTACGCCTGCTCTGAGACCTTCGCTGTCTTCCCCAGAGCCAAAAACATACACATTCAAAAGGGAGTGAATAGGTATTTTTTCCCAAACTGGAAAGTGTTCAGGAACTATTGATGTGTGAGATGCACTTTTGAAGGACTTTTGAAATAAATGTGTGATAGTTTCTTATAGTCCTTCAATTTGTGCAAGCAGGTTTGAAGTTAATTACTGTAACTTAAGTATTCCTTTCTTTCGAACAAAATTCACTAATTTCTCTAATTTAATTTCTTTATCGAGGGATCAAGTTACTACTTGTCTTAGAGCAACCAGTCCAGATATCTTTAAGGGAGGATAAATGTTGCTGGTTCGTATTGAAATAGACTATGGTAGGGTGAGCTCCAAATATTATTGGGTCCTTTATCACCTGTTTTTAGCATATCTGAGAGAGGGGGTTTCCACATGAATGTATCTTGAATACATGTGAAAAAGGACATAGTTTGAAAGAAGTGGTTTTCTTTTGGCCTTTATTTGTTTTTCATAGAAAAACATAAACAAAACTCAGTAAAAAATAGTCATAAAACACATCTATTAATGACACACAGAGCCGGACAGTAATGGAGTACATTTACTTGAGTACCCGTTACTTCTTCTAAAAAATTTAAAATAAAAGGAGAAAAGAAAAATCTCGGAAACCCTTAATTTGTTGTTTCCCTCTCAAACGTGATTGGATTGTGCAGGCGCCACTGATTAGGACAGCCTTCAGCCTATCAGCAATCACCTTTGCTTTCCGCCAAAGTCAACTCCATGGTCAGATTTAGATGAGAGACGATTGTTGATTTGATCGATGAAAAAACAGCGAAACTCACACATACTTGTTAGCTGAATTTTCTTTTCTGATATTACATATTTAAGTAAGCTGAGCAATTGTTTTTATGTTCTTGAGTATACTGTTATACTGTATACTATTGTGCTATTGCCTTGTGGGCAAGTGAGAAATGTTAAATAAAGCAACATGGTAAAAAGATGAAAATGACTTGATTTTACTTTCAATATAATAACTCCATGTAGGACGTTTCTATACATAAATGTAAGCACTGTTGCAGTAGTAATGCAATATTTAGAAAATGTACTCTTGTACTCTTGATACTCAAGTACTTTTAAAAACAAGTACTTCAGTACTTTTACTTAAGTAGACATCTGACAAAATTTTGCAAGGGGTATCTGTACTTTTACTCAAGTAAGGAAGCTGTGTACTCTGTCCGCCTCTGATGACATACAATATGTATTTATACTGATCATGAAGTATCAGGTAAGAACGGGGAGGAAGGGAACAGAAAGAAGGAAGAGAGAGAAGGAATAGAGGAAGAGATTGAGGAGGAGAGATATAGGGATAAAGGACAGGGTGAATTAATCCTATATGATGATAGAGGAGGATGAGAGAGCTATTGGGAGAAAAAGGAGGGGGTGTTAAACATAGGAGGATAGAGGAGGATGGATAGATTCACAGAAGAGAGAGAGGAAAGGGTGAGAGGGAGAAGAGAGAATGGGAGATAAAGAAAGAGAGAGGAGGGGAGGGAGACATTTAAGGAGAAAGAGGAGAGGGTAAGAGTTAAGAGTGAGGTTGAAAATGAATAGATGACAGGGAATCACCTCTGTGTCGTGTGCGTTCTGTCACACCCTCTCTGAGCTGTCTGCTGGGGAACAGCCAATTAGCAGCTGGATTGATGCATGGCTCCTCATTCTGCCTGCTAATTGGCTGGCTTATGTAACGTCGCTGTCAGACAGAAACCATGTTACCTAAAAGAGTTAACTTATAAAGAAGAAAAAAACAGCAAGCACATGAAGTTACAAAGTAAAGTTATGTTTCAAACTGTCAATGTTAAAGTGTCTATATGTATCATTGATTTCCAAATAAGGTAACCAAACGTGAAAACTATGTGGACCAAAACACATAAACAGGAAATGGAGGAAAGTGCAGTTTGTTAGGTAAGGGGAATTGCTTAATAAGGCGATGTGGCAGATTGGTTTTGGTTGAGTTGTTTTGCTCATTTCTCTGCAGCATTTCAAAACATATAATTGTATGCTCACTCTTGCGTGCACTCACTCACAAGTGAAGTATTTGGTTAGATTTTGGTCAGGAAGGTTTTTTTATGGTTGGAGAACACCATTAGGAGATGTCATGTTTAGCTATGGTTCATAGGGAACAAGAATGAGACTATGAAGCGCAGGATAGACTAGTGCAGTGGGGTCCATGAAATAGACCAAATAATTCATGGGGGCTAGACAAAAACACGCTTGAAAATATAAAATTCTCTATGAGTTGACCAAGTTGTTGACCAACTTTTCCTGTGTGTATCGTAATGGTGGCAAATATGATATTATTTATTAACCATGTCATGTACTTTCTCTTTCTTTTAAAAACATGTTAATTATTTGTTCTGTATCAGCTCTTTGTTTCTCTATAATGTCTTCTGAATGATGAGTTCAAATGTCTGCAGTCTATATTCCCTAACCATACATATCAACGTAATCCTGTACCCATTAACTGTTTAATGTGCCGACACTTCTGAGAAGGCTCTGTGCTGATAATAAAGAAATCTTAGATTTACTGAAATGGGAGAGTTATCAACTGTACAAAGTCTGTTCCGGACCATAATCCAAAACCAAAACATCCTCCAACCAACAATAAAAGGTTTGTTGTTGTACAATAGCATCTTTGAAGAAAAAAGTGCTTGCGTTTATATGTAATATAGTCCGCCTAGAGTCCTGTGTGTTTCATCCATGTTCTGATGTTCGGAACAGTAAAGCTGTGAAGAACACTAAGTTACAATGGTATATGATTTCCTCATTAACATGCCTATGAGAACAGAACCATACTTATGGGGAAAGCGATGCTGTGTCGCGTCGCCCTATTACCCTCCAAAATCCTCCTTCATTGTGCACTGATGGAGACAGGCAAGGTATTAGTATGTTAGTCATGGCATTTTCTTATTCTGGGAAACTTGTTGCTGAATCAATGATCAAAAATGTCATGCTAAGCCTTACATATCTGTCATATCCATATGAGCAAGTTTTAAAGGGCCCTTATTTAACCACCCACTGATGGGTGATGTTGATGAGTCAATACAAGCCATTTCTAAATCTAACCTCTAGTGACATCACAAGTCTACCAGTACTTACAGTGGTTGCACTGGGTAAGCTGTTAGGTCGATCTATCTATAATACATCTGAGTGGAGGGCCCCATGTGATGTATGGCAGGGTAAAAATTACTGGGAGTGGCCTTTTTTGTGACTCATGTTGAGATTCCAATCTCTTATCCAAGAGTTACCTGGCCAAGAAAGCAGAGTTTAATCAAACATGAAGGTTTACAGACAACATGAAAAAAAGCAATAAACATCACAATAATACATTTAAAGTCAAAGTACAAGGACATGGATCAAGTTAAATCCTAATGTACTTAACGTTGTGTATTCTTACTGCTGAGATTGGGCGGACACTAAAGTGGTCTGGACTGACCAGGGCCAGGCCTTCTTGGGAACAGCATCTCTGTGGGAGAAGTGCAGGTAGGTGCAGAGGAAAGAATTGACCGCAGCCGTACAGCTGCCCTATCTATCACTCACTGCTATTTATTTTTCCGTTTGTATGCATTACCCAGTATGTCTTCCGCCGGTTGCTCTGACCCTATTAAGTCTATCCTGTCTTCCACTCGTTCCTTCCCTGGCCTGGGTTTTTACAAGGAGCCCTGATTTGATACTGAGAGTCCATCCTCTACGTTCAGTCATCCAACTCCTTGCACATTGTTTTCTTCTGCGGATAAGGGTGCTAGGATAATCCCAGGGAGGGCGGGGGAAAAAAAGAGATTTATGAAAGGGAGACCAGCGAAACACTCTATTCTGGCCAGGAAGTTTATTAAAGAGGTTGTTTCTCGACGTGCTGTATTTTGTTTGTGTTTGGCCCAGTTGTCATTTTATATTTGCCGTTGTTGTTGTTTTTGTTGTTGTTGTTTTGGTCGTTGTGTATCTGTGTGATGGTTTGGTGACTGGTTTCAGCTCCTGGGCTAATGTTTGAAAACAATCACTCAATTAGTTTCGGGGGTTGGAGGGGGGTGTTGGTTGTGTTTGACCTGTCACACTCGTTATGATGCTGGTATTTATTTTTCCTCAAATACAATGCTGCCTTTTTGTTCTTAAGAAATGAAAATAATCAAGAAATCACAGTTTTCTAAATAATGAAGTGGTTAAGGCTATTGTTCAACTTAAAAACAACGATTTAATGCAGTGGACCAAACCACTTGCATAAGTAATTCCAAACGGCTTTCGCCCACAATGTCAGCAAGTGACCCACACACCCCTGAAAGATGTAATTCAGAAAGTGTTTCAATTAAACCATGGCAGAGCCGATATTACCACTCAGCCACAGATGGATTAATTCAGCGTGTTAATGAGATCAATCGACAGTTAGGCTTTATAATCAAATCCAATAAATAAATTATTCACATTGGCTTTCACCTTTAATTACAGTGTGGTAGGCTATTAATGAGGCCTACACAGGGTGTAAGATATTTTGATTATATTTTTAACAGCACGTCAATAATAGTCCAACAGTCCAGAAAAAATAATATCTAATGTGCAATAATGACATATAACTAAAAGCAATACCTCTGTGTAGTAGGCCTATGTAAAAAACAAGGAAAACAATGACATATTTTCGGTAAAGTAAATAAATTACTTTAGTAATTTACATAAAGTTTAAACATAAAATCCCAGTCCTCTGGCATCCTCATTTGGATAATTGCCGTTTCACAAATAAACTATTGCTGAAGGTTTTAGAAATCGAAGTACCGGTATTTTATATAGGCTATATCTTGAGCAGCGCCATTGGCCTAGGCAACAAGTAGGAAATCAGGGTGACATCTGCAACGCTTGCATGTGTGTTACAAAACGACTTGGATCCATGTCGGGATCCAATCCCATTGGCAATGCATCGATCCATCTGTGTTCTTGTGACATCCACCACCGCACAACATTTGTAGTTCAAATCCCGCCTACTAATGAAACCCTTGAGCACGGCCCACACGTGATTTATTTCAACTCAATCCAGTATGGCGGATTTGTTTGGTTAATGTTTTCCAGCGGCTCTCCGACCCGCCTCCGACCCACCGGCCACATCCATGCACACCAACCCGCCCGTGAGTGCTCGTGATCGGCTGCGGTGCGCTGCGAGTGATCGGCGGACATCCAAGATTTCCGAATCACAACACTGACCCTCCTTCAGGTAGTTATTTTAAACAAACTGTTCAACGTTGTTTTTTCTCAAAGTTGCACACATTGAAGCTTGTCCGATAACTGTTTGAATGCATGTTTTTCTCACTTCATTTCTTGTATTACGCTCCGCATCGGAGTTAGACGAGGATATGGGGTGTTTTCGTCTCTTTCCGTGTGTTTATGGTCCGCGTTGAGGCGTCCAGGTTTATGGCGGTACATGACAGTGAAATCCGGTAAACGTAGCAGGACGTCGTTGTGTTCAACTCCTCCATTAAATGCTATTGATCTGTGGAGAGACACACACACGACTATGCGATTTTATCTGCCGGTTAAAGAGGGCATTAAAGACTGGATTGACTTCTTTATGTCACAGCTGTGGTGCAAAAACGACCCAAAAACGACCCAATACTCCAATGTGGTTGTAAATACTTGCTGTAAATGCTGTAGGTGTGCGAGTTGTTAGGGATATTTGTTTTGGTTTTGTAACCCGAGAATAACGTCAACGCCAAGCGGTGTCATCGTGTTTACATCGGGGCGAAAAGTTGTCAGACAACACGGATCAACTTGTTACTTGTTGCTGCGATTGATGTGGGGCACATTGCCTACTTTTTGACCTATTCTGCCCCACCGATGTGGTTCAAGCCTACTCCCAGAGCTTTAGGGTGTAAACCTGAAGCTCTTGAACGGAGGGGTCTGGCGTCAGCGTCATCTCTGTTCTTCTCTGCGGCTCCATACGCCACTGCTGGCGGAAAGTATTCCCTCAGCATTCCTGCTCCCAATGACTGGTGTTCCACACTTGTAAACCCCAGGCCCCCACAGGACGAATGAGGTTTTCACACACACACAAACACACTTCCACAAGACCTCCGAGTTTGCTTTTTCTCTGAGTGAGAGGGATTCAAGTAAGTGAACTTGAAAAAAAATAGTAATACTGTTAATTACAGTGTAATTAACATCAATTAACCATTCCATAAACACTTTATGTAGTCATTATTTGAATGAGGCAAATGGAGCGCTGGTGTGTGACTGAAACCATGGATGTCTGCACATTGCCTGTGTGTTAATAACATGGCCCATACTTACATACTAGTCTTGTATTCCTGTGGTTATTTCCAATGTGCCTGCTTCAGCGAGAATGCAAGAAACCTTGAATAATTTAAAGCCTGAATCCCCTGCTGAATAATAGTTTATAGCTGTCCGGGTGCCATCGCGTAGGCCTACAAAATGGGATATTTATGAACGGTTTGATTACCAACCAACAGGGGGAAGAAAATATCCCTCCCTTCTCCGAGAAGTCGTCACTTCTCCAAACTTTGGCCGCGTTTCCTCGCGACACGGCGTGTTTGTCAGAGGGGCCTGCGCGCCACATTCTGCCTTAATGACGGCTTGTAACGAGGAGGAGCGACCCAGGGCGCCCGTCACATGGCTGTCAGATGCGCTTCACAAGAAACAAAGCCGACACTTCTTTCATCGTCTTTTAACACCGCTCCATGTCTCCACCAATTTAATCTCTCTTCCCCCCCCCCCCCCCCCCCAACCCTACGCTTTATTTTTTTCTAGCTTTCCCTCCTCCCCTTACATATTCACTCCCTCTAGTATTTTCTTTTTCTCATAACGGATCCTTTCGCCACAGTTTGAACAGCTGCTATTAATTATTTAGAACCTGGATGAGTTTTAATTGTAAATATAGGCATTATAAGCGTGTGTTCTTTCCCGTGTATCCCTCGCTTCATTAGACTTGGTTTATTTATTTCGTAGCACAAAGTAAAAATTGGTTAAGGGCTAGTATGACCAGGAGGGTGAGTTGACGTGTGCAAAGCTAGTTAATATAACTAATGAACAAGCTTGTTAAATATAGTAACACCTTTGACTGGCTGTTGATGACTTCTATCCTTCATGAACTCCTTCTCTATGTGGTTCCCCTCTGGTTTCACATTGGTGTGTAAGGTGGTTACAGGAGAGTCCATGGTTAAGGGGGTTGGGACTTCCATCCGAAAAGCTACTTGATTCGATCTCCAACAACGTACACAGTCTAATCTGTACATATATCTGTTTGGGCAGATACATGTAGCCTCCGGAATGTAGCCTATATGCTTAACCTACAGTGTTTAAAGTACACACTTTGACGTGTCTACTACAAACAAATTAACTGTACTTACGCACTTGTTACACAAGTGTTTTGATGCTTCCTTCAAAACGGGACTTGAAAATGGATGGGAGGATGCAATTTAAAGAGTGACATTTTCTATATCTTAACGGTTGTGGAATATAGATAGTTATTTTGGGTAAAAAAGGCCTGTGAAGTTAATCGCTATTAATAGTTATAAACACATTGGCTGCATAGGAATGAACTAGCTGTATGGTTAACTCTATACAGGGGCTCAGGGTCGTTTTGGCTCCACGTCATGGGCTGACTTTCTCCCACCCAAACCCACTGAGCTAGCGTTGTGCAGGTTTGTTTGTGAACTTTTTGTGCTGGTTGTCAAGCTAATCGCCGCTAATGAGCCCATTATTGGAGCTGTAGTGCATCAGGAGAAACTTGGTTCATGTTGTGCTCTGAAAAAGCCTACCCAAACCGAATGTTTGTGTAAGTTCCTTGGCTTCTTCTCACCTGATCTCCTCGTCAGCATCCCCTTGCATGTTTTTCCTATCAGGGCTGGGGATGGTTCACCCAGACCCTTCACTTCAAAATAATGTTTTTGCAGAAATCCTTATTACAAATATTTAGCCTCCTGAATCTGGGGAATCACACTGGGCTCCGGCCTGGTCATATAGTGGTGGCAGAAAACTTGTTTCCTCAGAAAGGTTTGACTTGGGACAATGCTTAATCTTCTCATGTCCCCATATTGGCAACTTTTCTGTAGGTATCCTGACCCTAGCCTACCTTCTCCTTAATCACGTTGATCTGAATTCACCGCAATGTCAACGTAGATAAAAGTGTCTTCTGAATAGCTAAACAGAAGTTCATGGTTAGGCCCTTCTTTAAAAGCTACAAATATGGTTAGGCCGCTAGCATATTCAACAGGACTGAAAAATGCAAAGCATGGCAAGGCCAACTAGTATTTACCTTTTAGTATAGCAGGTTTTGCAAAGTATAGTTAGGAGACTAGCATATATGATGTGACCAATGTGAAAGCAAAAGTTATTTTTGGTTTTAGATAGATTTGATGATGATAAACCAACATTTCCTGTCCTTTTATTGCAATACACTGCAACTAAAATGCGGCCAGTAATGTTTGCAGATGTTTGGTTTTAAATTATGTACTGTGCTATTACTGTTTAGTTCATAAATGCCCAATGCTGTCTGTTATATAACTCACAACATAATGATTGGGCAGTTATTTCTTGTGAAACCAATCTGTTAACAGAGTAGTTGTACTGTGAACTTGTAAAATTGATGTAAGGAGATGAGATTAATTATTTCTAAATCTAGGAGCACATGTAAGGATGGTTTAGACCATCAAGAGTGTAGGAGGGAGAGGTAAAGGGCTCAGATGTACTATAAAAAGGGATGTTTAAATCATAATAGAGGATCAGAGTGGGAGATGATGTAGAATGCAGAGAGAGAGAGAGTGTGATGGGGGATGAGGCGGCGGTGAGGGTGAGTGACTGATAAATAGAGTGAGTGAATGAAGAAAGAAGAGAGAAAGTGACTGAAGGGGGGTGAGAGAGCGGGAGGGATGGAAAAAGATTGACTGAGAAAGGGCGACAGTGACGAAGGCTGAGAGAGAGAAAGGCACCGAAGAATGGAGTCCTGGAGAAAGAGAGAACGGGGTATTGTGAGGGAGGAGATGAGTGTACTTGTGTCATTCACAGTGCGCCGCAGACGCCAAGGGAAAGTGGTTACTTCCTGTTTTTTGTGTGAATCAGAATAGACGGCCTTTTGTCACCATGGAGAACAGTGAGGGGGTGTCAGCACTCTCACACTCGTCCGTTTTTATTAACAACCATGAATACATTGGGGTGTATTCGTCACCACGGCAACGTCACTGAGACGCACACACGCCACGTGCTGTTGATCAGTTATCTATGGATAAGCTATCGTGTGTGTGTGTGTGTGTGTGTGTGTGTGTGTGTGTGTGTGTGTGTGTGTGTGTGTGTGTGTGTGTGTGTGTGTGTGTGTGTGTGTGTGTGTGTGTGTGTGTGTGTGTGTGTGTGTGTGTGTGTGTGTGTGTGTGTGTGTGTCTAAACTTAACCGGCTCCCTGTTGTATTTCAGTAGGTCTGATCAGGAAAATGAGTCAAAGTGTTCTGGTGGACTATTGTGATGCTGAAGGAACAAAACAACGCATACTTTTATAGTATTATAATGCTATAATCAGTATTATAAGTATTAAATATTGCATTGATGTGGTGTTTGTATTGTACATATACAAACACCACACATATTGTTCATCAGTCAGTCCATAATGACCTTGTATTGTTGTTTTAATAAACTGCATGTCGCCCCCACCCCCCCTGACCTGATTATGTGCCAGGATCTGCCCACCTGTACGGGCCCCTGCAGGTTTCTCCTCCCCCTCACCGTGTAGAGAATGCTGTGTCACATCAGACAGGATGTTGCTCACACACTTCCACTCTGTTGGCTCCTCCTACCTGCTACCTCTCCTCCCTGTTGGCATCTTTTCTTGGGGTCTCCCTTTGTCTCCGTTTCTTTCTGCTCTCCAGGTAGACAAGAGGGAGCTATGAAGACAAAGTGATAATCTGGCCCCCTGCTGTTGGATAGCCAGTGGGGCCAGACCCCCATGTCAGTCAGGTCATGGTAGTGTTGTGTTCAGATACTTTGTTATGGAAGACACCCTTAGTCAATTGGATCAAATGCGCTTTTCACCTGCACACAGGTAGCCCCTCGGGTGACCGCTCCTTCGTTGGGGTGGAGGTCCTCTGTTGCCCGTGCCTATGTTCCGTTATTGGCTCCGGCTCTTGTTTCAATCTGCTTAAATGTGCAACAGCACGTTACCTTTAGACAAAACGCTCATGAACAAAGACACTTACACCGTGAAGCATCTGAGCTTAAACTTAGAATTAGAAGCCTTATTCCCAAATTGGGCATTTAAACACCTAAATCGATCAGAAGGGGATAGTTCATGTTTGATGCACGTGTGAATTCAATTTGGTTCAGATCTGGATGTAACATACCAGGTCCAAACATGCTAGCCAAGCTATATCACATGTTTCCTCTATATTCTATTTTTAAAGTCCTTTATTTTCACACCCTGGTTAGAGAAGGTCCCCGGGCCTTCTATAGAACTGTTAGCTGAACTGTTTTTTTTTTTTAGACACGCTGGTCATGTGTTGTACAACAACACACACAACTCACAAAGATGCCCATCCGTTCCATGGGGCGTTTGTGTGGCTGCAAATTCCACTCGCCAGCTAAATAATTCATTGTCAATTAGCGCAGAGAGACTTTAGGCTTGTCTTCGTACCTCACAAGCCTTTCCCCTGGTTCCTGCAGTGAGCCAGTGGTCTAATTGTTGTTTACCGCGCATTATCCGCACCGCGCGTATATTTTAATACTCCCGTTCCTGCGCAGAGCGAGCTCTGGAGAAGCTAAGTCCATTAGCTTGCCCGTCAAGTACCCTTAAGTGTGTGTGTGTGTGTGTGTGTGTGTGTGCGTGTGCGTTCTCGGACTGCCTTGACGGGCAGTCCGAGAAAGATGAGGCGGCGGCGGTTATAGAGCAGCATTTAGTGTCATGGTGTTGTTTAAAATTCCATGGGCCTTAGTAGACAGGGGAGAGAAAATCACGTAGTACCAGCCGGGAATCGTACCGGGTCATGCCAAGGACTCGATTTGACAGTAATTTTCATTGTGCCTTATGAATTTGAATACTGCTTGCTAAAAAAAGAATCCCAAACTAATGCTTACATGCCCCTCAATGAAATTGGATGTGAATAAAGTTGTCCACCAAATTACTATACAGTCAACGGCTGCAAGGTGTATTGCCTGCGTAGTTAGCCGAGCCACCCCTACAGTTTCATGGTGAGCAGTGGTTATTGTTTGTATGACATCATGGGAGAGAGGCTCCCATGTTGACCAAGGTCAATGTTGACTTGTTAATATGACCCGTTAGCTTGCTATAGAACAAGAGTAATATCAGCAAAATAAAAATTAATTATTAATATGGTACAGGCACACACGAGCGCACTCGCAGACGCACATACGTGTGTGAGTGTACGGCACACCGGTAGCCAATTCAGTGTATATGGAGAGCTTGTCTCCAACACCACACTGTCTCTATACGTCCTCCAGAAAGCCGTCTGAAGACTACTCCGGAGGTTATCCTTACACAGACACATCTGTCAAAACACACACATCGGTCACAACACACCACACGGCTCCTCGATATTTCTGAGTGTCTTTGGTACTAGCAGCTGTCTCTGAAGGGCTCAAAATGAGGCACCAGTGCAACGGAAAAATGCATTGCCCTTCTTGTTGTTTTTGTTATCATGCCATATTAGCCTTTTTATTGTAGGCTAGACATATGGCCTCCCAAGTGTATTTAATGTCTTTCAGAATAATCTCTGTGGTACAAACAATAACATTTGCACTTCTGATGCTTTTGTATGCTACTGAGGCGGCAACCAGCTGTTTTGGCAACTGCTTTTATTATTGCTTTTATTATGATTATCATTATTATACAAGCTTTTGGTCATGAAAAATATGACTGAGAATGGGATGAGTACTTCACTTTACTACTTTATTTTCTTCTATCACCCCACACTATATTTGCATGTCAACTATTCTTGGTCCGATCCATTTGTGAGGTCATAAAAGTGTGCTTACAGTGGGCTTCTTCGAAACCTCCCGATTGGCTTATCTTCCTTCTAGTTATAAATGCAAAGAGCGCGTGGGGACTGCGTTGAACAATATGTACATGTGAGGGTCATGCTTCCAGCGGGCGTACAGCGAAATGAAACCACGCGTGTGTGAAAGCAGGGGGTCCTGCTAATGATACCCCACCGCTCCACTATCTTTTGCTTCTTGATGGAGTTGGATAAATGCCATATAATTAACTATACAAGAGCACGTTTCTATTAAGAAGGTTTTTCGAGCATTTCAATTCCACATGCTAATTACCGTGAGCGGTGCAAGAAGCGCAGTGTTGCCAGAAGTCTGCAATCATCTTTGTGCAGTTGTTTCATCTATTCAATCAACCGCATGTTATTTTTTTGTTTTGTTGATCGCTCAATCAGGAAATTTGTGTGTGTGTGTAGAAGTGTTATCGTAATTGGATTCGCATGTTATATTTGTAGCTTTTCTTTACCATTTTTTTTTCTCTTCCTCCTCCAGCTCAACGGTTAGGCAGTCCAGGAAAAGGAAGAAGTGTATTGGAACGTGCCCATTGAGGTGCCTACCTACTACCTGGGTCTTGGGAGAGATAAACAGACCATAGGTTTGGTTATTGGAGCAGTCCCTCATCCCCCCCCCTCCCCCCCCCCCCCCTCCCACCCAGCCCAGTCTTGGCAGCCGTAGTCCAGCCATGGTCCGTGCGCCCGCTCCAGACGTGCACTGACACACCCAGACTCTGGATCTATCCTGGATCGGTGGCATCCCTCCCCTCGACCTTCCCAATCTCCATCATTGAATCGTCTCGTCGAGTCTGCCAACACCAACGCCATTTTCTCTATGAATTCCCATAGCAGACAAGGTAAGCACCAGAGAGAATGGACATTTTGTCTTGTATTTATTTGTTTAAACTCTTGAAACTATTATACACAGAGCTGGTACAAACAGGAAACACAGTACGAACACACACACACACACACACACACACACACACACACACACACACACACACACACACACACACACACACACACACACACACACACACACACACACACACACACACACACACACACACACACACACACCAGGAGCTACATTCCACTGATGATACAAAGACAGACATATTTACTGCTGACACCTTCTGGTCAGCATGTCCATCAGTTGGTCGATGTTCACTTCACACACCAGATTGTAATTGTTGAGACTATTGCTGGTGTTCCTTTCATCAGGAGAAAAGCACTTAAGCCATTATTTCCATGTTCGTTGTGGGCGGGTGGGGGGGCAGCAGGTAGGGCCTGAAAAGTACCCTGTGATCCGCCTCCTTTCTTTTGGTTTCCCGCTAGGCCTATTTGAATCAGCCACTTCATTACGTTTTGGAGAGGTTCAAAGAAAAAGTTTGATAACCCGTAGCACTGATATTATGGCGTTCCACTTATTATGTTCAGCTTTCCAGCCGTTGGGAGCTCATTTGTGAATTGAAATCCAACAGTTTCTTTAAAAAGGGGTTATTATGTAGCCTCAATTGTTCTCACGTTGAGCTGGTTTGCTGAATACATGTTCATTTTAAAAATGGTCTTGCATTCTGTGTTTAAGAGTGAAGCTGTTTTTGTTGTTTTTGAAATCGCACCCATAGGCGTGACTCATTGTTCGGAAATCGCACAGTGCTGTCTGGAACAGAAGTGGAGGGTCCTGTTATTTAGGTATTCAGAGTATCTGTGGACACCTATTGTTTATTGTAGCAGGTTTACGTTATTACATTGGACTGGTAACTTATAGCTCGGCACTGATTGCTCAAAGGTTCTCAAATTATTCAAAGACATGTATTCCCGGTAAGCTGGTCTCCCATAAGCAGCCCCCACTCTGCCCATAGGGGGCGCTATTATTTGAGGTCAAAGTTAAAATGCTAAGCCCCTCCGCCAAGGTGGACAAAAAACGGTAAGCTTGTGAAGTAATATTTAAATAAACATTGTTGATATGGACTATTAAAAACGGCATCAACCCTGCATTGTGGCATTGCGACATGCATGTGTTTTGTGCTCTTTTTCTATACTTCTTGGATTTGAGATAAGAAGCGAGGAATCGGCCACGTTGGGATTACGTTGCATAACGTGCCCCGGGAGCCCTGTGGTATAAACACGGTGCTATTAACAGTCTGGAGTCTCCGGTGGAAAGTATGAAGTTGGATGTCAACCTTCGCCCAGGCCAGACGCGGCCGGCGTTTGCCAAAACCACAAGGCTGTTTTGGTTTATGGAGAGCTGTGTACTGCGTTGTTGCTCCCCTGCCTGGACCGTGATTGATTACAGCTTTGTAAACGTAGGGGCTTGGTTGGAAGTAGGTGATAAGTTCCCTCTCTCTACTGTACAACTCCTCAATCAACTCTCAATATGGCTGTCCCGATAGTAAGCTGGAGGAACTGAATTTACTTCTTGTACTTTCAACGGCCAGGTGTGATGTTGTATGATCCGTCTCTCCGTCTTTCTGTCTCTCCGTCTCTCCGTCTCTCCGTCTCTGTCTCTGTCTGTCTGTCTTTCACGCTATGTGGCTCATAATAATAATAATTAATATAAATACCATATCTCCAGATGTCTTCTTCAACTGTCTGACAAGATCAGTGATTATATGTCGCCTTACTTGGTGTGCTATTTGCTTTGATGTCGGTCACATGGCTGTATTAATCTGATTACACTGCGTTAAACTGCTTCTACTGAAAAGCCCTTTATTGACAAACAAATGATAGATGATTTCATCAATGCAAAGCATTCTACAGAGGTTTTATGAAAGACTGTTACCTTTTTATTTGATAAACATCTTAAGATTCCCTTAAGCTCTACGTCAACGAAATTCGTCAACGCATGTCTGAAAGCCCAAAGGATCCAACCCAAATGATTATTAAATAACATGAATCATCATGCACAATCCGTGTATAAATACATATCCTTCTCATTCATAAAGTCGCAGTAGATTCTTGCCTTAGTTCGCAGCATTCATTGTGCGAGGTATTGCAATAATTGTGCGAGGTAATGCAATAAACGGCACTATAACTCAATCGGTAAATGAGGCGAGAGGAAGAATGAGGTCTCCAGGTGTCCGACCCAAGCCTAAGAGGAGGACAATCTCCCAGGCTCGAAGCTCGATTTTACCTCCGCTTGACCTGGTGCCGGTCCAACCACGGGCCTCTAGGGCCCTGGGCGACCTCAGAAGACCTGGCGTTAATGTGACTAACCCCCAATTGACACCAAAACCGCCACTGAAGCGTAGCGCTATTGTAGCGGTGTCAACTCGGGTACACTGCTGTGTTGATCGACGTTTAGATTTAAAGCGGCTCCGTGAGATGTTGTAGTCTGTTGTAGACGCGAGTGACAGGGTACTTGGCTGTGAACGCCTTAGACGGGTGTGGAGTTATAGTGAGTCCACCTATTTTATCAACAGGCGTGATGCTGATTAGCCATTTCAAAATTGACCATCACAAGAGGGTGTGTCCAGCCCAGATGTATGATTGATGGATCAGCCTACGCCCTTTGGTTCAGTCCTGGAACTGCATGGTAGATGCAGCCCTCTTGCACTTGGTAGGACACTCGCATGCGTCACTGTAGGTTATCACAATAGTCACTAAAAGATGAAGGCATTTATTTTCTCAGAGTCAAAGCAGGCCGAGTCCTAGACGAGAAGGATTTGACAAGGGAGCAATTGTTGCCCTTCCCTCACAACGTGCTTTCCCTCGTCCTGATGAGGTCACTGCCATTGATTAACTGTTCTCCGTATGGGCCCAAGTTGTGTGTGTGTGTGTGTGTGTGTGTGTGTGTGTGTGTGTGTGTGTGTGTGTGTGTGTGTGTGTGTGTGTGTGTGTGTGTGTGTGTGTGTGTGTGTGTGTGTGTGTGTGTGTGTGTGTGTGTGTGTGTGTGTGTGCGCCTGGCATGGTCCCTTCCTCTGGCGGGGTGGACGGGGGAACAGCCGTGGTAGGCCAGGAGGTTGTGCGTCACCCTGGAGGAAGCTGTCCCTTTTAGCCTGTCCAGAGCACACTGCAAGCTGGCAACCACACAGGGGTATCGGTTACATTCCCACAGTGCATGAAAAGACACTTTCTTTCTTTTTTCGGTCCACTCATTCACTTCGCTGTCCCCATGCTGGTGTGTGGATGGAACCAGCTGGTCGTATTCAGCGTTACGGTTTTCCGTTTGTCTATTGAGCGACCTGTCCAGTGACAGTTCCCTCGGATGACTTTTTAAAAAGAAAACTGTATCCTTGTTAGACGTTTTTGTTCCAAGGCCCGGGAGAAAAACTCGAAGGGGCCCAGATTAGAATTACAATGTAGTCATATTCTAGGCAGGCGTGTCATTTTCCGCTTATTACACCGTTGCATCATTGGAGTTCCTGGTGCGACCACGGGCGAGAACCTTTTTGAATCCAGTCAGGGGAGAGGTTGTGGGGGGGGGACCGTCACAACTTTGGGAATCGCTGGTCTCCATGGAGAGTGTTTCATGATCTGAACCAGAGAGTTTTAAAGTCAATATGAGAGAGACTCGTTCAAGTAAATTTTTTCCTTCATGACGGTTTATAATAATAGTCTCCTTTCAAAGAAGTAGGCGACACAGGCGAAGCCCAGCAAGGAGTGTGGATGATGACGACAGCGGGCACAGCCATTTACGAGAATAATTGTATTAATTCGATTTAAAAAAATATTATGTCTGCTTTTAGTTTTAGACACAGTTTTTTACACAGTTACATTTCTACTTCGATGAAAATGGTAGCAGTGACGTCCGTTAATGGTGTGTTTACTTTGCAAATATGGCATCCAGGAGCCGACTGGCTGAAGCTCGTCCAATCAGCTGCAGAGTAAGAATGACCCTCAGCAAACACTGCAGACGGCAGACTTTCCAGACCTAAGGAGAGAAGCAAACTTTATTCATAGAGACGCTTTCATTCATGGAACACAAACTGGTGTTACATTTAAAAACGCAAAAGACCCATGACTTAAAATGAAAGTCAATAATCCTTAACTCGCTAGACTCACTCATGCCTTTATCACCCTAAGTGAACCATTATCAAAGCTACTAACAGAAAACATGTTGGAATATGTGAATAACCGGAGCGTCATACAAAGCTGTCATCAGTTTCCCCCCTCACTATTGTTAATTCTCGGGTACCTAGGAAAACAGTAAACCTGTTGAGTAGCAGCAAGCATGATCCAGCAGTAACAAATCCTGTGTCTGTTGGATCAGACCACACCCCCTCCGCGGGCAGCTCCTCCGCAGCCGGACGCCTGCTCCTCCTCCCTGCGCAGTGAGCCTGCGCTCCCGGCCCCGTCTGTCCTCTTCTCCCCCAAAACCCTACCACCAGAGTCCTGCTGAGGGCTCTGGAGGCTCTTTTTGTCCGCTGTAAACCTGGGTGGCGGCGGCGGGCTGGAGTGTTGACTGGCTGGGTTGGCCTATGGGGAACCCTGGGCACTGAACCCAGAGCCAGGTCTCTCACACACACACACACACACACACACACACACACACACACACACACACACACACACACACACACACACACACACACACACACACACACACACACACACACAGACACAGACAGACCCTCTCGCCCTCCAATAATTGCTGACAGGCGTGGGTCGGGGGGGATCTTGCGTCAGTAAGTCGTCATGAGGAGTGACTCCCCTCCCAGGGATGCAAACATGGAGAGGGAGGGAGACGGAGTGGGGGAGGCCATCTGTTCCAGGGCCCGTCCTTTAGCTGGTTTACAGGCCTCTGGGACCTGTATAAGACTGACTCAGTGTTGGCTCTTGTCCGTAGTGATGTTGGTACAGGTGTGGGTGGTAGGGCCAGAGTTCACAAGAAGCTGCCGGGCATGACCTTAAACGCGTTTTCACTTGCATCTCGTCACGCATATTTACTATTTTAGTCACGTGGCGGACGGTTTTATCCGAAGCAGCTCTATTCCGATGCATGCCGTTAAGGAGCAGGTATTGGTTGGGGAATCGGCTCTGGGAATGCAGACATGAAGCGGTTTTGGCCACTAGACTACCCTAGCCCTATCTTGGGGAAGTTTTACATTCCCTTGCTCTATTATCCCGGCAGTGGAGCCATTGCTTCAATATTGCAGCGTGCTAGGAAGCCAGAACTTCCTGACTGGGGACCTGTTGTTTCCTCTTCCTGAACTGTTATCTGGTTTTACTGTTATTTAGCAAGCATGTTTGGGGATGCCGGACATCCAAGCATTTATTTTCCATTGATGACTTCAACTGGTTCTCTGATGTGCACATGACAAATGGACGTCAACTTTTGAACACCAGGTTGTGGAACAGAGTATTACGGTGGGGCTGGGGGCCTTTTGAAGATAAACAAAGAAAGTGACAGTTCCTTAGCGTTGCTTATTTCTCTGCAGACTCTCATCCTCGGCAGATGGTTCTGAATTATTCATGTCACGTTTTCGGTCTGTTTTTTTTTTCATTTTTGAAAGTGTACGACGCCGTTTGCAATTTATATGAGGAATTGTTCCTTATTGGAGATGAGTGGAGAGGCATTGAGGGCTTAATGAAGGGGATACAGGCTTTACAAAAGAGAGTACAGTGTAAATAACTGATGCCAAAGCAGACTCTGATAAGCTCTCTCTGTTGCCGAGTATAGCAGAGACCACGAGAGGCTTGGCAGACGCGGTGTGTGTAGTCACAGCTCCTCCTCCTGAGTGTTCAAGAGAGCCGAGTACTTGATGCTTGGATTTGAATACATTTCTCTTTCATTGTTATTTATACTAACGGCGGACAGAAATATCTCCTATTATTCTGAACGGCTAAATGCCGAGCAGCATAAACTCATCATGCTGGCCGTGTACAGGAAACAGAGGTGAAATTGGACAATAAAATGTTAACCCTCAATTTTATCTTTGGTTATGAGGGAGAAAGAGAACAAGATGTTGAAGGGTTAGATCGGTTTTGATCACATGTTTTATTTTTCATTTTGATGATTTGTTGCTCTTTAGAGTTTCACTCTTTACTTAAGTTACATATGCGTAGTAATGTATTAAATCATTAGGTTGACTATTTTACCTGAACAACCGTGTCACAACATGAGTTATGAAGAGGAAATCGGGGGGGCAAAGTTCAAAGTACAGACACTGCGAACAAGCTGGGGCACAACGGTGGTATCGAGGTGTGAACTAGCAGGAGAGTAGGCTCTCCGGCTGTCGGCACTTCAGCCTGGCGGATATGGGAAGTCAATAGCGGGTTTACAACCAACACGATTGTTGGGTTTGAAACCCGGGGACCGCAACCCAACAGAGGCTGTCTTCCATGTGGCCCAGGGAGACCACTTCCTACCATGGGCCTAACACCACCCCCCCCCTCCCCTCCATCGCCTCAGACAATAATTTCTTGATTATACAACAAGAGTGATTTGCTGATTTGGAACAGCCAGATTTGCGTAGCCGCTTATCAATATCAAACAAAACACACCTGCCACACACGTCCTCGGTGGACCTCGGCGCCAGCCACCAGCGATGAGCTTGCGAAGAAGTCTGGCTGCC
This sequence comes from Gadus macrocephalus, assembly GCF_031168955.1. Classification (NCBI taxonomy): domain Eukaryota; kingdom Metazoa; phylum Chordata; class Actinopteri; order Gadiformes; family Gadidae; genus Gadus; species Gadus macrocephalus. The sequence goes on from NC_082401.1 coordinate 9,476,405, forward strand.
GCCATTAAACCAGCAGAGTTCCTTAATTCTCGGCTACACTCGGTCCTCTTAGATTCCCATCTCTCCCTGGGCGTCTCACCTCTTGATCACCGTCAGCAGCGGTGGCGGCGGTAGAGACGCAACTGTCGGAGCTATCAGAAGCCACACTACTGGATCAGCAGCCACTGCCTGGCCAGCGTCTGGGCCAGGCCTCTCGAACGGCACGGCGTAATCTTCAAAGGCAGAGATGAACTCCTGCTGGCCCACGCCGATGGTTCATCATTTAGCGAGTTCCTCTTGACGGTGATAATTGACGTGTCTCAGTCTCCGCGCTCCAAGAGCTGGCGGTGGATCTGAAGTCGGAGCCAAGACAGGAGGAGGTCCAGGACAGAGCCTGACACTTCTTACTAATCAGGGAGAGGGAGAGAACAGAGACGGTTCCGAAGAGCAATCTAGTTTCCCTTTGAATGTCTGAATGTGCTTCATCACTCGCCCCGCTGGCGGAGCGAGTCTTAATTGTCCAGGGGGATACCAAAGCACAACCCAGAGGCAGGTCGGATGTAATGGAAGTGCGATTACTTTCTTTCATCCTGGGTACTGCGTTATTTTTCCCAATGGGGGGGGAGCGGGGTTGACGGCAAAACACAAGGGGTGTGAATAGATGGGGTGCTTTTTAGAGCGAAGAACGCCACCGCACGGTAAAAGGATTACCGCCTCATTATGGTCATTTCACTGCAGTATTCTGCATTATTCCATGAAAGTAATCTTATTGGCAGATGAAACAATTGTAATTATGCATTTAGCAATGAAGACCGGCTGGCAGGAAGCGAGTGCACAATTGAATTAGGCCGTTTGTGCCGAAAATGATGTGGGCTTTCCTCTCAATTAGACCCAGATCCACTAATGTTTTTACCCACTAATGCATTTCAATAATTTATCATTTGTCTCCTTGGTTCATTCAGTAACTAAGGGAGACGAACATAACAAAATGATTCCAATGATTGACAGAGGACTTATGGCATTTGCCTATTGGATGTTGAGTCATCTCTGTTTCAGCTTATGCTGTTATAACTCCCACATGTGAGGCCAATACAGGAAACACGTGACTTTACCTCCCTGCGGGACACTTCCTGCCCAGGCTGCCCTGTAATTGCAGTTCAACAGCGATGCCAGAGGTACCGACTTAGTGTATAGACTGTACCGGTGGAGGGCGGGGGCTACTGGCCTTCTCTCAGCCTGTAGTTCAGTCTAGGGCAGCTGTTACGGTGATTTCATAAGCATCCAAGACTCTGCAGATGAACCCCTAAGGAACCACATCTGCTTCCAAGACGAGCATGGATGAGGTCAGGTTAGTCGTTGTATGACGTCCGTGATGATCCATTGGTGTCTTGGTGTCTACGTTGGGGGGAGGGGTGTCTTCTCCATCTGGCAGGGTGGAATTAACTGCCAGGTTTAACTAAGGGACAGCGGGGCCAGAATGAGCTGAGTGTGGGTCAGGTAGGTCTCTGTTGCGTGTAATCTCACTGATTCCCTGAGCAGAACCAGAAGTTTGTGTTGCACAATCCCCCCCCCCCCCCCCCCGGCTCGGGGGCACAGGGTCTCCCAGGAACCGATGGACTTTTCCAGGGAATAATCTAGGGCTATGCCCCGGAACGAGACCTTTTGAGTCATGCTTGTTCGTTTGTTTGTTGTCGTGCACAGAACACGCATGACGTGTTTCAGGGGGGGGGGGATTGTAACGTTGTAGTGCTCTTATGTTCCTGACTCTCCTCAGCTCAGTGTTACAATGGGCCCCTCCCCTACCGGTCTCCAGCTTAGCGCAGTGCCAAACCATGCGCTTTTTGTTCTCTGCTATCCCACAGAGCTATTTTAACAACCGCTCCGGTAAGGAGATTAATTCATTTTAAATCTGCTGTTATATGGATATTGTTTAATGGAAGAATTAATATTTGATTTCTCATTAAAAAAATAGATTTGTACCGAAACAAAGCAGGAAGTCCACCTCTTCGGTAATTACATAAATCGTGCAATTTTTATTATATCTGCCGGGTATTGTCTCATGAAACACGAGACGAATGAAGTCCTGTTAGGCAGCAGGAATGTGAACGGCTCTGATCTTTCTCTGAAGCGGGCGGTTCCTCAGCGTTATCAACAAGTAACACAGCTATAATGACCACTTCATCTGGCAAACGACACATTCCAGCCAGCCAATCGCAAGTTCTGACCTTTTATACTAAATACACTCATGATTGTAATTTACTGGTAGGTTTTATGATCAGGCTTTATCGATGAGGATGGGGATCAAAACCCGGTTCTATCAAGGACCCGGTTCCACTTTTTTCAAAACCCGAAAATCATTAATGTTTGGGCTTATCGATACCACTATCGAGTCCCGTCGTCATTTTTTTTGTCCCTTAGGTCCTGTAACGTAATGTTGTGTCCCTCGAGTCGCGTCGCGGCATTTAAATCAAATCAATCCAATCCCTGCAGCATGTCTTGTCCAACAATGTTTTTGAATGTAAGCAAACAGGTATTACAAGTAAAACAAGTGAAGTCTGGCAGGTAACTTTGCTCGCGAGGATGGCTGAACGGGCGAAAAGGGCGAAAATAATTTATTGTAAAGGGGGGAACACAACCTCAATGGCCAAGCACATTAGCATTGTGCATCAAAAAAGACTGTCTTCTCCTTCTCCTGTCGCACCACAGAAGACGGGCCCGTCTTAATCATCCACTCAAACTACGAGCGGTAATCGCACACACAGACATTGTTGCTAGTCCCGTCAGTTAAAAATAGTAATCCAATTGTGAAATCGGTGTTGTAATCAGCAGCATACAAGCTAGTTATCTTAAAAAGTAAATAAAGTTTCAGACGTGCTGCGTGATGATGTGTTGAGGTTGGCTCAGTAAAACGACTGATAGGTTATCATGATGCGTTCAAATGTACATAAAGAAACGGCAAATTTAGTTTTTGGTGAGTAACATGAGTAATACTGTATTACTCATGTTTCTGTATTACTAATACAGTTGTATAGTAATCATTTTAGTTTATATAACTAAAACTACTGATGTCAATATTTATTAAGAATTACATATTCCATTTAAAATGCAATTATTTATTTCCTAAATATTTTCCTCATCACTAAAAACGCTTCGTATTTCCACCAATTAATAGAAAAGTATTGATAGTGGTATTGATAAAGACTCGGATCGTTAGGGAGTATCGAAAATTGTATCGATATCAATAGATATTAATGATCCCCATCCCTATTTATAGAGCATTGGAATGGCTGTACATCCAAAAGTGTTGGATACGTTTGTGATCGTAAGCTGTTCTCAATACATTACTCACGCACACATGCTGGTTCGCATGGTGCATTTGGAGCCCTTGTTAGGAAAGTGAACTTTGATCCAATTATAACAACGTCAAGCGCTGCAGAAGAGGACAACAATGAATGACTGGTTTGTCATTCAGTGTTGTCTCCGTCATCCATCCTGTTTCCGTCCCGATGTGAATTACATACGCAAACGCACACACACACACATGCTCATGCATTAGGGGTGCAGTCACACTATTATGCACCATAGTAAAGGTATGGGAGCAAAATGTGTGCCTAGAGCCTGGAATTTGTGTATTTACCAAGCTCAATTCAAATCAAATCCACCAGTTGTTTACTGTGTGGCAAGTGTATTTAGATATTCCTATTTCCCATACAAAGCTTTCTGAGGAGTAAATATTTGGACCTACTTTACAGTTAATTTAATTGAAGACAGACTTTGAGGAAAGTAAATGGATTATTGAGTGTCTGTGTATGTAAACCATCGAGCCATGATTAATAATGACATGTTTAAAGTGCATTTTGTACCACATCGGCTATCACCAGTGACTCCAATGTGTTTTGTTTTAACTCGGTCAAGCCCTGTCTTTATACAAACATGTTTTTGTGTGCGCCGTCCTCATCTCCTTGTGTGTGTTTGTGTGCTTGTATATAATTGGATGGTAAATGTGTGGTGGCTAACGGGCTATTTGGCTGTGGACATGGCTGTGGTAGTGGCCCCCCATTCAGCTGGTCCCGAACGGTAGGATGCAGTCATGCATGGCCTGTCATGCATGCCTCCTTTTTAAGTGCAAAGCGCAGAGCTGGTGCGATACAGGGGAGGGACAGATGTTCACATGATGTCTCTGGATCTTTTTCCCTTTGATACTGAAAAGGGTAAAAAATAAAAAGCATACCACTGACAGTGTCCATTGAGAAAATAGTAGTTATATTTGTAAATTTGTACGGTCATGTATTTATACGTTTTTAGTGTAATAACACATATTACCCCAAGGTTTCATCTCAGCCCCCTTACTAAAACGATGGTTATTAGCGCTGTGGTGAAGTATCGCGACCATTCAAACCCCACGTCTGTCCTCAACTTGATTGTCCTGGCGAATACAGCCCTGGGAAACGTAGGCGTGTAAAATAGCATCGAGTTCATCTACACTTGATCGAGTTCATCCGCCAGCCTTTGTCAACCCCCTACATTTTGCAATCACCACCCCTATGTCGGGCATTAGCATAAACCCGGGCGCCCATTTTCTCCAGCCATCAGCGGCTGTTGCCTATAAAGTAGGCCTGGAGATGAATGGAGAAGGCGCGGGCAGCATGGCTCGTAGACAAATTAGCTTGTGGGGAACGCTCGTGCATAGTTAAATGAAAAACGTAGCTCAGGGCGGTGAGGTTCTCCTGAGCTTGTTTGCTGAAGTTTAATGTCAGTAATGAGCCGTCGCTCTGCGTCCTGATAAATGAATGAGTGAACGGTGACAGGCGGGAGTATGAATGAGTTGCAGCAAATGATTTTTTTCTGCGGTAATTGGGTTCTGATGGTTGTTCCTGTGGCTTGACGGGTTACAGTGGTGTGCGAGGGAGTCAACATGCTGACAAGAAACATTGCCCCCTTTTGCTCTTTCTGTGTCATTTTTCTCTGAGGTTAATTAAAACCAAGGAAACCTGTTGAGCCTTTGAATGGCAGCGTGCAGATTGATGCGAGATTAGAGGAGGGGATAAAGACAATTCCCAAATGATGTCTGCTAATTGAAACGGTATACAGGCCAGCTTGCCTTGGCTCTTCTTCCCTTCCCCCGGCCGGCTCTGCCCTGCACTCCCTGCCTCCTCACCTCACGCTTTCCGCTGAGCGTCTGACTCCTTTTGTAAGAGTCGGTCAGTGTCTCCATGTCATCCTCCCACAAAGGCCTCCAGGGGCCCCCCCCGGCCCCTCCTAATGAGCATCCATCCAATCAGCACTTGGCATAGCAAAACATTTTCTACTCTCATGGAAAGTGCGGCCAACATGCGAGGTTTCTCGAGACACGCAAGCTCCATTCTTTCACCGCCGCATGTTTACGTGATCTAACACGCAATCCGCCGGGGTCGCGCAGGTCGCGGTGTGGCGTGCGCCGACTTATACACGAGGCGATGCTCCGGAGCCCGGCTCGCAGTTAAGAGGACCACTGGCATGGGTTTTTGGTTTTTTAGCTTCCTGCTAAATTATTATAGTGTGTTCTGTTTCCTAAAGAGTATTTTTTAGCGGCTCAGACTTTGATGCTTTGAATGTCGTCCGCCTCTATTTATATAAAGCATAATTTTTTTTGATAGAAATATTAATGAATGCCGTATTCGATGATTGTATACATGCTGGCGCTTTGGTGCCAGGCCAATGTGTTTGTGTTGCTAAGCTAGCTGGATGAAGTAGTTCATAATGGTGATGGCACGGTCTGCCATTTCCAGCGTATATGCTAATGAATGATGTGGCAAAGAAACTATGCAATGCAGTATGGAAGAAAAACAAAGTCACAAATGTATAGTAGCCTAATCAAGTACATACAATTTGTATTCTGTATTCTGTATCATGCTTGTAACTGATGCCTAATAAATAGCAACATTGGAATAGGCACCAGCCATTGTGACAAGCATTTTCTGTACAAAAAGGTTTAAAAACATGCTTGGGTTTCCGCTTCAAATCATGATTTCCGACTTCCGATGCATTGCTCCACGACAAATGCTTTGAGACATGTGTTGCATATGGAAATAACATCGGATAACTGCAAAAAAGATAAAAAAATCCATAAATCCCTAATGTGTACTTTTCCCAGTATTTTAATTTGAACAATGTCATATTTAGCGGTGGGTATAATGTGCCGTTGTTGGTGCAGATGAGCCTGGCGGGCTATAATCACCATTAGGTTTCCACCCAGAGCTCTGGTGAGGATTAGTGAGCAGGGGCACAGGAAGCCGGGTGGGTGGGTTTACTTGTGATCTATTTATAGAAACAAACACTTTCCATTATCCCCTCCATCTCTTCCTTCGCTCATACATAAATTCACCACTTAAAGCTATTGGCTGCTCGCACAGAAGAGGCATTGTCTCTTTGCTGGGTTCAGCTCTGCCCATCCCAGTAGATTTATGTATGAACGCCACCATAGATTAACCAGGGCTTTAAAGCAAGCCGTTTAAGATAAGATAAGGGGGAACTAATTAATCGCAGATGGGAAATTTGGGGTTTCAACTCTGTTGTGTAAAAGTGTATTTATTATATAACCGTTCGTTCCGATCAAGTAATTTGATTGGACAAGAGGCAGCGTTGATAGCGTATAATGGCACTTGGACTTTTAACTACGCATCTATCACTACGCTGTACAAGTGATCTCATAACCGTTAACACGATTTACCATGGTTATCCATCTTTGATTGGAACAAACTTTGCACCAAAGAGACAAACATATCTCCACAAACACCAATTGAGCTAAATTATGAATGGCATTCAGGAGAGGGCAAAGGGGAGGAAAGAAGAAGCAGCAGCTCTGTGGCAACGTCCTGTCTGCACAAGCTGTTCACTCACCGGGATCACACGCCGCCAAAGGGAAAGCACTTATTTCATCCTTCGCACAACAAATGGAGATCTACAGATAAATGTACATGTAGCTTGTAGAACTGTTGTATAAAAGCGATATCCTGCTCCATGTTGTGATCTTATACTAAACAACGACACCGCTGTGATGATGAATCAGAGCCATGCTGATATTCGGTCAACATCCCTCCCTCTCATGTGATGATGCACAATTAAAGTAATGTAGCCATTTAAGATGAAATTTCATGCATGTCACAGCAGGTAGGTGTTGGGCATCTTGCACCGTCGGGATCAAACCCGGAACCTTTGGTCTGGCAGTCCCGACATCCACACCCCTAGAGACCATCCTACACCCCTAGTTGGTTGACTTTACCTGCTAAGCCGAGGTCGTCATGCATGATCTGCCCATTGATGCTACAAGCTTAGCATCACGTCCAGAGGATCAGGATCAGGACATCTAATGAAGCAAAAGCCCTGTGGTGAGATGAGACTGACAATGGGTGCGGGATTACACCTGCTGCTGGTGTTGTGTATTAACCGCTACTCTGCTGTCCTGATAGCCCGCTGTCTCTCTGCGTTGCTTTGGGTTTGCTTTAGTTGCTGCTCTGAATGCACTGAACGTGTTACCGTCCATCTGTGTCCACCAGAGTAGGCTTTCTTTAGCTTCACGAGGCCAACGTTGCGAGCTAGTCAGGCAAAAATAGATCAGCTTTTGGTTGGCAAAATTTTGCCAATTAATTAAAAAAAATTGGCTTGATGGTTGGATGTGTAACCACTTACTATATCATATGGTTCGTTGGTCAAAAACACTGCAACTTGTTGTTTCCAAACATTTCCAAATCATGTCCAAATTTCCCAGCGTTCTCCAGCAAAGGCCATGGTTAGGCTGTACTGTTCAATGGGCCTCTGATGATTTGGACAGTCAGATTTATTGTCATTACTTGGAGGTTATTCATGTTCTCCCTTTGGTTTAACCTGGTGGGGCCAGAGGGTGGCTCAATGCAGTGGGTAACGCCTGGTTTAGCATCTCAAGCTACAGCGCCTGCATGGTTTTTGGGCTCTATTAATAAATAAACCGTTCCTTTTGGTGCACAGTGTGACTATGGACGGGGGAACTAGTAAAGTAGGAGTTTCCTTAGCAGCGCGTTGATGGACTGCGACTGCTCAGACAGACAGAGGGAGTGACGAGGACAGGGTGGGCAAAGGCTTATTGCCAGCCAAGCAACAACAAACAAACAAAACGTTCTGTGCTTGTTTGAGCCTGTGGTTTGTTAGGGTGCACGGAAGCAAACTTTGGTTATTTGGCTGTAATTGCAATTAGAGGTGGTTAATTGGAGGTCGATCCGATGATATGAAGCTCTGTGTGTGTGTGTGTCTGTGTGTGTGTGTGTGTGTGTGTGTGTGTGTGTGTGTGTGTGTGTGTGTGTGTGTGTGTTCTCCCATGTAGTTAAGCTCACCTCTCACGACGACCTTCTGTTGTGGGCTCTCTCTCATCCCTCTGTCACCAGAGTACATTAGAGCTTTCACCTGCTCTTAATTCCCATTGCGACCCCAGCAGTGTTGGAAGCTATATCTGCCTTTCGTCCGGAAAACGACCACAAACATCATCCGTTACCCAGCTCATATGCAGAGTATGCTAGGGGAGCCTAGTTAATATTATAACTAGCCCGTATGCCATCAGGTGCCAAAATAGACGAGGCAAGACAGTATTTTATTAATCGCAGTACTACTTGGTAGTCATTTATATAGTATTTAACAAAGCAATATACTTTTAATACCAATTCCTTGCTTTTGAATTGTTGGCAGTAACTTGATTATAGCTAGCTACTGAGAACATGCGTAAAATGTCCCAACATTGACTTGGCCTATGTTGCTCTGAAACGATGGAAAGATTTCAACTGAGTGTAATGATGGAGAATAAGAATGCCTTTTATGCATCTTAATCTTTTTTATTGTGCACTTTGGTGTGTGCAAGCGTAGGCTACTTGTATCATGTGTGGAATAGTCCCTCAAAACATTGTTGATGATCATTCTCATGTTCTTTGTTGTTACTAGGCAAAGTGATACAATGTGGTTTTTGATTTTCTTTCGTTTTTATGATCATTGTTTATACTGGGGAAAGAATTGTACCGCTACATTGTGTTCTAGCGGTGGTTTAATGAAATCGGATACGAGATGTATCTGCTTTCTTGACACACACACACACACACACACACACACACACACACACACACACACACACACACACACACACACACACACACACACACACACACACACACACACACACACACACACACACACAGTCAGATGATACGTGGCTAATTACCGGTTTAAGCTCTCCAGCATCCTCTCTCAGGCTCGGTATTAGAAACCAAATCTTATAATTAACCCATCGCCTCGCATGGAGCCAGCCGCGGTGGCCGTGTCAAGAGCCCTGTGCTGACACTCCTATCTTCCCAGAACTACCCCTCTGCTACCCCCTACAACACCCTACCCCTCCACCCAGCTCCAAGTGCCTTCCTAAATAGCCCCGTTTTTAGGGAAAGTTGAGCCTCCTAATGCACCTCTTCATGGGAGCTCTCCCACCATCCATCTCTGTTAATGGAGAGAGAGCTGACCTTGTGGCTTCTTCCTCTTCCTCCCTTTGTTCTCCTTGGCACCATTACACTCCTCCTCTAAGGACCCTCCTCATCTCCTCTCTGGTGTCCCAATCTCAATGCAATGTACAATGAAATGAACTCTATGTACATTGTTCTTAGCGTATGGAAGAGAGAAGGACATGTTACGAGCACGGGACGGTTGATAGCAATTATAACCGATACCAATTCAAAAGGACAAAAGGTCGAGACCTCTGTACAAATGATGAGCTGTGTAGAAAGGTTTGAATATAAATCATTTGTAAATATTTATTAATAATGACGTTTTGGGAATCGTGTAGTCCTTTCCTATCGTACGGTTGTGAATTGTAATTTCTAGAAAAGGAAATCAAATGGGACCGTGTCTGTGCGGAACAGGGTCAGAAAGGAAGCAACACACTAAAAGTTACGAGCCAATATCTCCACCCTGGTCCTCTTCTTGAAGCATTCGCCGGAGGAAGGAGACAACATTATACACAGGGTGGCGAAAGCAGGACTCTTCCGACCTTCTAACTTCCATGAAATGGAAATATTTTGGAAATATATCTATAACAAAAGGCGTACATGTACATCACCCATGGAGTACATCAATCCTGGTTAATTATTGCTAAGCAGGTAGTTCATAGTTGTGGTCCCATTTAGCTCCTCATGGCAGAGCATGGCGTTGATACCACCAGGGTTAGGGGTTCGTTTCTGCGGCCATGCTGCTATGAATTTCGTGTGTGTGTGTCATGTATTATTAATATAAAGCTACTTATTTCATGTTCATTTTTTGGTAATTTGTCTGCCTATGTTCATTTTTTCTTCTGAGAAATATGTGCAGAGGCGAGTAGATATTAAAGTAAATATATGCTCTTATATAGCGGTTTAATCCTGTCTGAGTTGTTTGGCTTCCAGTCTCGGTGTCTGTTGAATGCAGATGATACAAATCTATTATTTAGAGGATTCATTATCATATCATTATGAACCCAACCTCTGGTTAACGGGGTCTCTTTGCTCGGCCTTGCTGCGCGCACAGTCTGTTCAAGGCTTTCCATGTAAACAAGGCCCTCTGTGAAAAGGATCCAAATGGCAGCGTTGACGTAGGAGGAGGGCTGTGATGATAATAACAGAACGATTCTCTGTGCATCAGATGGCCAGGTAATCCTAGTGCAAACTACTGCTAATGCCGAGGAGACTGGGCATTACCACGCGTAATCCCCTGACCGCTGGTTTACATGCCACTGGTGTTGCAGTTTGTCAGACTTTGTCTCACTCACTTTCTCTTCCTCTCGTCTTCTTTGTCTGTCTCACTCCACTTGTTCTTTCTTCTTGCTCTCTCTTTACCCCTTCTGTCTTGCTCTCTGCATCTGTCTCTTTCTGTGTCTCTGTCTCGTCGCCCCTTTTGTTTTTCTTTTGATGAAAAGAGGGACACATGGCGTGGCGTGGCATTAGCATCGAAGCTAACGTGTCAGTGCCAACGGTTAATAGTGTTCTTTTGCGTTGAAGCTAATGTGTGTGTCTAACGTGTGTGTCTTAACAGTTACCCAGTGAGTATAGCGAGCTGCAGATGGACTGTGTGTACCCAAGCTCTGTTCAGAAACACTCTGTTAGGAGTCGGAGCTTAGAACCGCCGAATTACTTTACGATTTGATTTAATCTTCCCATGAAGGGGGTATTTCAAGCCTAGTTCTTATGTATTGGATAAAGTTCAGTTCGTGTTTCTAGTAAAATGCCTTCTGACAAGTGTTTGATATTGAATAGAGCGTCAATGTGCTCGATCAGACAAGGTTCACCATCAGCAATAAGGATTAACAGCAAACGCTGGCTTGAAGTGCTTTGAAGTTGAAGATAATCATTTGAATATTGCCAGGGCCTAACGCTATCTCTGTGCTGCTGGAATTGACGGTATGCCAGGCCTATCCATCATGTCCTGTTTGATCAGAGATCTTCTTTATCTGGAGCTCCTCAGGGCTTCATGACAAGAGGGCTCTTGTGAACAGTCAACCCATGTTGAATAATTTAATAGGTTTCCATCGCTCCTCAAATGTTTTCCTCCACCTGCGAGCACAACACGTGTGCAAACAGGACCTGATTGTTCTTTTTAACATACTGCTTGTATACTTATATGAGGAAGTATAGCTCCCTCTCAGGTGTGTGTGTGTGTGTGTGTGTGTGTGTGTGTGTGTGTGTGTGTGTGTGTGTGTGTGTGTGTGTGTGTGTGTGTGTGTGTGTGTGTGTGTGTGTGTGTGTGTGATTACACATTAGCAATGCACACCTAATAAGCGTAGGCTTATTAGGTGTGTGAGCCCAAAAAGAGAGCCCAAAAGTGTTTGTATAGACATAGAATAGACGCATTCAGATTGTGCGTGTTTGTGTGTGTGTGAGATCATGTCCGCCTGGCTTTTTTAAACAAGCAGAGAGCCCCCATCCCCCCCATCCCACCCCACTCAGCACTCCCTTACACCCAGAGCCAGGAGCTGAGCCAAGAGCAGCCGTACGCTAAACATTCCCCACGCCCAGCCAGAGAGAGCCAGCCCTGGGAAGGTACTGCATTGACGTCAGAGGGAGCCACATGTAAGAAATACCTCCCTAATTACCCAGAATGTGCTGGCTTATTGTGCAAAAAAAAAAAAAGTTCCCCCGTTTGCCTTCACTGCACAAAAGTCGACTCTTTGTTATGATCCGTCGTCTGGCTACCTGCGGGATTTCGCCTCTCCTTCAACTCTCTGCTTTCACCGCTTTTTCTCCTTTCCTCATTTACTCTCTCGTGCCTTCATCTTCTTTCCATTGCTTCCTCTCCTTTCTTTCCATGGTACTTTTGTACCGACTGAAAAAAGTGTAAAGAAGATTGTTTTCACACAAGAAATAGCAGGCATGCACTTGCACACCCGCACACATGTATGCATGCACACTCACTCGAGTGTGCTACAACTCAAGCGCACACTTACTTGCACGCACACCCGTATAAATACACAAACGCACACACAGCCTTACTCCTGAGTTTGTATACATTCTTCAGGAGGGCTTCCTTGTTTACAGAGGCTGGCTGGCGTGTTTGGATTCTTTCTGCTGACCTGCTGGTCCTAGCTTTGCTGTCCTAGCTAATAGCTACCCTATCCTCGCTCTGTCTTATAGCGCTGTGCTACTCTCTTTTAGCAACTTGCTATAGAACTGCCCTTGTAACATTCTCATAGCTCTGTCCAAGCTAGTGCTGTTTAGGCTACTCTGACATAGCTCTGTCCTCGCTAGTGCTGTCTACTCTATAGCACTCTCTGTCCTAACTAGCACTGTCCTAGCTAGCACTGTGCAATCTGCTCTCTCCAAGCTCTGCCCAACAGCACTTTGTCTCCTCATACTAGATATGTTATGCTAGCTACACTTCTAGCACTGTGCTATCAAAATCTGCATGGTATGAATAACTATGAAAATGGGTCCACTATTTAGTTAATTTAGCTGCACTACTATTTAGCAAAGTAAGGAAACTTTAACTCAGTCCAATGTCCGTGTGTGTTTGTGTGTGTTTTTAATTTTGTAAAAGTTAAATAATATAGGGCAAACACAGAATTGTGTGTGTTTGTTGGTTGGATATTTTGTGTGTATGTCGGAGGGTTATGGGTGCGTGGGTGTGTGTGTGGGGGGCTGGGTGAGTGGGGTACTAAACGTGTTGGAAAGGGGACTTTAGAGGAAAGACAGGGATTTGCAGGGGCTCCAGTATCAGATTTAGGAATGCCTTTGAGGCAACATTTCACCCCCCCCCCCCCCGCCCCCTCCCCATGCCTTTTTTAAGCCGAGTGGGGTGGAGGCTGTGAGAGGATGAAGAGATGAAGAAGAAGGATGAAGGAATAGCCGCCATAACTCGTCACAGAATGTGTGTGAATTTGAATGATTGAAGGTTATTTAGGATCCTGAAACCACAATGCACGATTGTACGATAAAATCTGATAGACTGTTGATGTTGTTTCTAGGTTGAGAAGTTGACATGTCTTGATCCTTTTCTTGTCGTTTTCTCAATTGCTTTGGTTTGATTGTCATTTTAGGAGTCATTTCTGGCAGAGAGAAAGGAAGATAGACAATAGGAGAGAGAGACACACGTACGTTGTAGGATATTGGGTTGAGGTCAATCCTGTGTTGGTCTCAGCCTGCCTTAGTCTTTTACCTCTCTCCCTACCTCAATAGTCTCTATACTTCCCTCCCCATCTCACTCTGTGCTCTCTATCTCTCCATCTCTATCTCTCACCCTCACCCTCTCTCCTGGAAACCATCAAAACCATATTTATTACCACACACAGTATCTTTAATTAACTTTTTTCTACATAAATAACCCCTGCTCTGGGCAGAGTTAAGTGTGTGTTTGATAGACTAGAGGTCTTATATGTAACACACACACACAGACACACACAGACACACACACACACGCACGCACGCACGCGCACGCACACGCACACGCACACAGGCAACCATCTAAAAATGTCCTGTAGTATTACTCTGGTTGGTTGAGGACACCCACAGGAAGTGTGCCGAGTGACCAATAAACATGGCCGCCGCGTCAACATGGTGGTTTGAGCCGATCCGAGATGAGTGAGCTCAGGAGGAGCGAGGTAAAACAACCAGGGTGTGTTTTAAAGAGACATGTCCCCCGTCTTGGATTGCCTGCTGTGGAGGAGGTGAATGCATTGTGCAGTAGATCTGAAAGCTGGGCTCTGTAAAATGCTCTCGTGTTTAGAATCTGGTTTAACTCTCATTCCACAACTTAAAATGGATAAAGGCGCACTATTTATTTATTTGTTTCCCCGAGTCTATCTTACTTATGAGTTGTGGTCGGGTCGCTCGTTCCACACCAATCAGGGGCAAAGAGCTGGAACAACCAATTATTTACGGCACGGAAAAAAGCGTGTGCACCTACCATGTATTGGCTTAGCTTCCCAAATGGCAGCGAGGCGCCTTAATTATAGCACTGGATTGAACCCTGACTCAGAAATGCAGCGAGAAAGACCTCCGTTTCTTTTGGAGGTGACAGTCGTCTGACACACAGATGTTCTGCTCTGTGATCTGTGTACGGCGCCGTTCCTCTGAGGAATGCGGCAACCCATAGTCCTGATCTGCCATTTGAACGCAAGCACGCACGCACACACACACTCTGTGTTTTACTTGTGGGGACGTTGTTCAGATGCATGCACTTAGTGTATTTCTAGACCTGATCTGCCATGTGATAACCATATGCGGGATGGTTTGTAAAACCTCATGGGGACCGGGTCCGAGAGACAAAGGGGCCCTTCTCTCCACCCAATGACCCCTCTGCTCCACTCTGGGTTTCCGTGTCTAGGACTGCAAAGATGCTTGAATGCAGAAACACTTGCTCACTCCCACACACACTCTCAGACTCACTCACTGACTCACTCACTCTCTCGCTCACTATCACAGACTCACTCTCTCTCTCTCGTAGACACTCACTCCTTCTCAGGTATCAGGGTGATCTCTTGTGTCTCCCTGTGGAGCTCTCCCCTGAAGCCAGCCTTCTGCCACTACACATGGCTGCCCGCCCCTCATAAAGACCATCACTAACCCCTCATAAAGACTAGCTATCACTAACCCTAACTCCCTCGTAAAGACTCACCATCAGCAACCGTAACCTCCTCACAAAGACCATCACTAACCCCCTCATAAAGACCATCACTAACCAGCTAGAGGTGTGACGAGATCTCGTGCCACGAGATCTCGCGAGATTAAACTCGACGATATTACCCGTCGGGTTAAAAATCTGTCTCGCGAGATTTGTGAGCTATCCAAACTTCTATTTGTGGCCTGTAGGGGCAGTAATGCGCCTTTGCTACGTCCAGAATGACGTTGGAAAATACCCGTATTACCGTCGAAGATGCCCCCGCCACTTTTAAATCATTTGTTTGGCAGCATTTTGGGTACCCGGCGGAAATTATGAATGGCAGTACAGTGACTGATAAGACGGACCATACCAAGTTGTCAGTGACATACTTGGTCAGACTCTGTTTGCACTATTTGCACTCTATATTTACGAGGTAGAACTTTGATTTGGTTTTTGCACATAATATTGTTTGCACTTGAAAAAAAGAGAATTATATAATTTAATTTATTTTACATAAACTTTTATCAATGTTAGTTTTAGTTTCAATTTCATGCATGTAAAGAGTTATAATAAAACATTTCAAAATGCATGTGCAACTCGGTTAAATAAAAGTCTGTTGGTCCAGTCATATATTTTGTCATTGTAGTTTTCTAAAAATCTCGTCTCGTCTCGTGAACCGAATATCGTGTCTCGTCTCGTGAGCTGAGTGTATCGTCACACCCCTACTAACCCCTCATAAAGACTAGCTATCACTAACCCTAACTCTCTCGTAAAGACTCACCATCAGCAACGGTAACCTCCTCATAAAGACCATTACTAACCCTAACCCCCTCATAAAGACTAACTATCACTAACCCTAACCCCCTCATAAAGACTAACTATCACTAACCCTAACCCCCTCAGAAAGACTAACTATCACTAACCCTAACCCCCTCATAAAGACCATCACTAACCCTAACCCCCTCAGAAAGACTAACTATCACTAACCCTAACCCCCTCATAAAGACCATTACTAACCCTAACCCCCTCATAAAGACTAACTATCACTAACCCTAACCCCCTCATAAAGACTAACTATCACTAACCCTAACCCCCTCATAAAGACTAACTATCACTAACCCTAACCCCCTCATAAAGACCATCACTAACCCTAACCCCCTCATAAAGACTATCACTAACCCTAACCCCCTCATAAAGACCATCACTAACCCTAACCCCCTCAGAAAGACTAACTATCACTAACCCATATCCCTCATAAAGACTATCACTAACCCTAACCCCCTCATAAAGACTAACTATCACTAACCCTAATCCCCTCATAAAGACTAACTATCACTAACCCTAACCCCCTCATAAAGACTATCACTAACCCTAACCCCCTCATAAAGACTAACTATCACTAACCCTAACCCCCTCAGAAAGACTATCACTAACCCTAACCCCCTCATAAAGACTAACTATCACTAACCCTAACCCCCTCATAAAGACTAACTATCACTAACCCTAACCCCCTCATAAAGACTAACTATCACTAACCCTAACCCCCTCAGAAAGACTATCACTAACCCTAACCCCCTCATAAAGACTAACTATCACTAACCCTAACCCCCTCATAAAGACTAACTATCACTAACCCTAACCCCCTCATAAAGACTATCACTAACCCTAACCCCCTCATAAAGACTAACTATCACTAACCCTAACCCCCTCATAAAGACTATCACTAACCCTAACCCCCTCAGAAAGACTAACTATCACTAACCCTAACCCCCTCATAAAGACCATCACTAACCCTAACCCCCTCAGAAAGACTATCACTAACCCTAACCCCCTCATAAAGACTAACTATCACTAACCCTAACCCCCTCATAAAGACTAACTATCACTAACCCTAACCCCCTCATAAAGACTATCACTAACCCTAACCCCCTCAGAAAGACTATCACTAACCCTAACCCCCTCATAAAGACTATCACTAACCCTAACCCCCTCATAAAGACTAACTATCACTAACCCTAACCCCCTCATAAAGACTATCACTAACCCTAACCCCCTCATAAAGACTAACTATCACTAACCCTAACCCCCTCATAAAGACTATCACTAACCCTAACCCCCTCATAAAGACTAACTATCACTAACCCTAACCCCCTCATAAAGACCATCACTAACCCTAACCCCCTCAGAAAGACTATCACTAACCCTAACCCCCTCATAAAGACTAACTATCACTAACCCTAACCCCCTCATAAAGACCATCACTAACCCTAACCCCCTCATAAAGACTAACTATCACTAACCCTAACCCCCTCATAAAGACTAACTATCACTAACCCTAACCCCCTCATAAAGACCATCACTAACCCTAACCCCCTCATAAAGACTATCACTAACCCTAACCCCCTCATAAAGACAATCACTAACCCATATCCCTCATAAAGACTATCACTAACCCTAACCCCCTCATAAAGACTATCACTAACCCATATCCCACATAAAGACTATCACTTACCCTAACCCCACATAAAGACTAACCGTCACTTACCCTAACCCCCTCATATAGACTAACCATCACTTACCCTAACCCCCTCATAAAGACTAACTATCACTACCCCTTTCCCCTTGTAACGATCGCACATACATACACTGTTTCTGGTACCCTCATAAAGGTACCATCACACATGCACAGCTGTGTGGCGCTGTTGGCCTTCCCATCTCAGGATGCCCACAGGAAGTGCTGGGTAACCAGTAAACATGGCCGCAGCATAAACACAGTGGTTTAGGGGAAGCTGTGCCGACCAGTTCTGGTGAGGTTCACAACACACTCGGTTTCTGTTTGCAGCAGCCTTAGATGATCGAGAGACGGAGAACTTTAAAGCCTCTGTCAGCCTTCCAGGCTTCAACCTCTTCAACCTCTTCCAGTTATTAAAATAATATATGTATATATTTTTTTGGTATTTTGTTTTTCGTTTTGGGTAGCTTGTGTTCAGTCCTCTTTTACGATTACGTTGTCGTTGTAGCTTGCAGGTTGTTTGACTTCATGGCCAAACCCAGAGACAATTTAACACCATCTACCCCAAAAGGGAATTTCTTTTAAGTGATTGCTTTAATTATACAACCTAGGTTTTATTCAGTTATTCATATTAGGTCATTTAGGCGTTGATACGTCTCATTATGTTTGACAACTGATTCAGAAACAGAGCTGAATCAGGAACGTTCTCAGAATGTATTATTAAAATTTTAGATTTTGTGATGGAGCCAATGTCTGCGACTCTGCGGCATGCTTTCTATCCGGAGTGCAACAATTAGTTTGGAAGTGAAGTGTGTGCGTGCGGGTCTGTGTGTCCGTTGTGTAGCTGTGTCCATCTGTGTTGTGAACCAGTTTTGGCCGGTCCAGCTGCTGTGTGTCACCTGGTTAGCAGGGCCAGTGGCAGGTTCACCCTGAATCTCACAGACTAACTCCGTCCCCCGTCCCCCCCCATCCCTGGAGCAGACGGCCGGTGCTTGGGGGGAGGGGAGGGGGACGAGAGGCGGGGCAGACAGGATGGTGCAGTTGGCAGTCAGCGCTGACAGCTCCACTAGGGCTGGTGGTTGGGGAAGAGGCATCAGGTCAGGCATACTGCTCCTTCCTCCGCCTCCTTCTCCCCCTCCTCCTCCCTTATTCTCCTCCTCCTCCCCCCTTCCTCCCTCCTTCTCCCTCCACTGCTCAGAGCGGTGAGGTGAAGGTGAGGGCACCCTGAGGTGAGGGCACCCTGGGGTGACCATCCTTGCCCCCTGCCCCTGTGTGTGTGTGTGTGTGTGTGTGTGTGTGTGTGTGTGTGTGTGTGTGTGTGTGTGTGTGTGTGTGTGTGTGTGTGTGTGTGTGTGTGTGTGTGTGTGTGTGTGTGTGTGTGTGTGTGTGTGTGTTGAAGTGTATGGGTTTGATGCACGTGCGGTTTGCATGGTACAAACCACACATGGTGTGCACGTCGATCGGGGTTGTGTATGTGTGTGTTAAATGTGTTGTGCATGCATTGCTTGGGACAGTGTGTGTATTGTGTAGGACAAGTGCACCAGAGCAGGTTAACTATCTTTTGCCTCAGGCACATGGATGTGAGGATGTCACCAGACGGGGGAGGAGGTGGGGGGGGGGGGGGGGGGAGCAGTCCTCTGGGTAGCCCAGGTGTCGGTCTGGTGTCTACTGAAGCAGCCTCAGCAGCTTCCTGTATCCAGCGCCATGGCAACTTGTCCCGGCGCCAGGAACACGGTTGGTTTGGCGAGCACCTGCTTCCTATCGCCATGAGGAGCGGGGGGCGGTGGGGGGGGGGGGGGGGGACACGTATGTCCAGACACACGCTAGTCCTGGAGGGTAGGACTCGCCACATATGTTGAACAGGCATCTCTATCTCTATCTGCAGTCTCTCTCTCTCTACAGTCTCTCTCTCTCTGTCTCTCTCTCTCTCCACAGTCTATTCACCACCCTCTACCTCTCTGTCTCTGTAGCTCACTAGACTCTTGGCAGGTCTCTCAAATCTCTTTTTTTTTCTTGTGTGGGATATGAGGTAATTCTTCTATCTAGCACTGGAACAGCAGATGGTATTGTACCGGAGCACCGTAATAGAGCGTGGCTGCGTTGTGGTCGGTCTGCTACTGTGCTCAGCAGTGGTCCAGGGCAGAGCGGCTAAAGTGGATGGATGAGAGCCTTGATGTAATTCTGTGCTTAGTGGACGGACACAGGTGTGCGCACGCAAATACATACACACACACTCAAACATAACATTTTGCCTCCCAGACGGGGTCAATTAGAGCAGTGTGTCTGGTGGACAAATACTCAAGAGTCTCTGAAGCAATTGTTATCCGCCGTGAAAGCCTATCCATGTCCCTTTTATATATAGAGAGAGACGGATAAAGAGGAAGATGTGGAATTGATGTCTTAGTCTACACGTGGGTTAGCTTTCCTCTCAACCTTGTTTGTTGTGCATAAAGTAACAAATTATATTGTGTTCTATGTGTGATCAAAGGTATGAGGACCGTGATATCAGTTTTTGGTTTGCGGCAGACAACACTATGACGACAATGGTCTGAATGAGCTTTATTAGGTGTTTACCTTTTCATTAAGGCACTTAGCAGAAGCTTTTACCCAAAGGCTTCCTGGACAGAGTGCTGCGTAGTCATAGGAATCACAAATGCAAGGTCAGATGTATTAAACAATCCCAATGGGCCTCTATTACAACGTTTCAGAAATCAAGTGAAACCTGTGTATGACATATTCAGAACATAATAACCCAATATTTTTTGGGCATATATTGGGTCCTTCATTGAGCAATGCTTGACGTAGTATACTGAAGGGTGTAACTATAAAACGGTTTGTTGTAATCCCAGCATGGTAACGGAAAACATGCGTGCCAGCCTCGCGACTTGCTCGCTGGCGTTATTTGTTTATGCTGGTTACCATGTAACCAACGTAAACATGGCAGCATCCGTCCCGCACGATTCCTCGAAATACGGGAAGACCCGAGAGAGAGCCCACGGCCGCTTTTTCCTCGGCAGGGTTCAAAGGGGTCATCTGCCCAGTCCCCTGAAAAAAAAGACATCAACCAAACACCGGCACCAGCTGCTTTCCCATGGCGACCAAATTCTGTAGACACACACGTTAGCGCACGCTACTTCCTCAAAGGGCCTTCACAAAAACAGAAGCCACTGACTGCCTGTCTGTGTCTGTCTGTCTGCCTGCCTGCCTGCAAGTCTGTCCGTCTGCTGCCATCATAGTGTTGGGGTTAGGTTGTGTGACAAATGCAAAAGGTCCTGGGTTTCATCCCCGAAGTCTTAGTGTATGAGATGCCCCTCAACTGCTACCTGCTCCTTAGTGTCCTGCATCTGAATTGACTGAGTCACCTTGGTAAAAGGCGTCTGCCAAATGACTTAAGTACTTATGTAAGGTGTGTTCCCCTATTCCCCAGCCAATCATGATGGATGTTTATCTGCAAGGCTGAGTAGACCATATAGGACTGCAGATTACAGCTGAACAACTATTTTATTTTCCATTTTGTTTATTAAGTGGTTTGCTCTCTGCATTTGGTAAGCCTGTTTACTGTGAATGAAACGGAGACAATGGGATTTCTTCGATGGCTTGTGAGTAAATATGTTGTTTCTGATGACCGGATGAAGTATCTGTTTTCATCTGATGCGAGTGTGTGTGAAAGAGATATATATATATATATATATATATATATATATATATATATATATATATATATATATATATATATATATATATATATATATATATATATATATATATATATATATATATATATATATATATATATGAATGATTAATTTAGCCCCGCCCTGTATCATTTATTAATCATTGAGACAGTATGCTGTGGCTCAAAATAGAAGCAGGCAACACGCACACGCACACGCACGCACACACACACACACTGTAGACGTGATTGTCATGTGCAAGTACTTAACCGAGCACATGGTCTTAAAAAAACCTCTCTTTCTCATTCACCCCTCTCCTTCCATCTCTGCCTCCCCCCCTAGGCGATGGTCAGATGCTAGTATTGCATGCAATATATTCTCCAAAGCCTTTATTTGTTGCTTTTTGTGTATATTTTGTGGCTTGAAAGCACGAGGGATGTTTCAGTAGCAGGTGGGGAATGGAACCCGGTCCCCACTACAAGGCATATAGTCAACATGGTTTGAGCGCCAGGGAATACCCAGGAGGTATTTATATGCGATGCTGATCCCAGTTGTACCCTCTGTCTAGACGAAACGAGTCTGAAGAAAGCAATGCCTCCTTTTTACTGGGGAAACAGTAAATCAGGTACTGTGTTTTGCTATTTAGACGAACATGCATCTTTGAGAGATATTTCTTGGGTTTGTAAAGAGACTGTTGTTTTGTCAAAGGTATTGATTGTTGAAATAATTGTGTGTGTGTGTGTGTGTGTGTGTGTGTGTGTGTGTGTGTGTGTGTGTGTGTGTGTGTGTGTGTGTGTGTGTGTGTGTGTGTGTGTGTGTGTGTGTGTGTGTGTGTGTGTGTGTGTGTGTGTGTGTGTGTGTTTGAGTCCAGGCTATATATAGCCTGCTATCGCATGCTTCTTTATTCAGTTACTGTATTCCCACTCCCACTCTAATGATCATGTATTACGCATTCACATGCACTCATTGCATCTGTTGAGTTATGGATGGCTCTTCTACCCAGGGAACCAGAGACCTCGCTCCACACCTGGGCTCATTATGAGCTCTATAGTTGCTGGGTGGAAGATGAAGGTTGTTGTGATGGTTGTTTTCATGGTTTGTTCTCTGGTTTGATGTCTCACCTATAGTCTCTCTCTCTCTCTCTCGCTCTCTCTCTCCAGGCTGTCTAACCCACACCGAGCAGCCTCTGGAGCTGCTGAAGGCATCCACCATGAACCACTTCCAGACTGGTAGGTTGTGTGTGTGTGTGTGTGTGTGTGTGTGTGTGTGTGTGTGTGTGTGTGTGTGTCTTTTTTTTTGTGTGTGTAGGGTTACAACATACTTCTACATACTGTAGAAAAGCTTCCTGGTTGACTGCTTCCGTAAGTCCTGCAAATAGGGCATGTTGGACAACAGGTGTGACGGGTGCATAACTTGCTATCTCGTCGCAGATTAAAAATATATTCGTTCTCTTCAGAAGCATTTTTTATTTATTTTTTTAAACGTAGCACCTGTAGCGTTCTGCTTGTTGGAGTTTTTTGCTGTACTCACTTTGTAAGTCTCTTTGGATTAAAGGCTCATCAAAATAGATGTAATGTAAATGTCATGTAATACTGGTTTTCAGCTGTTGTTGATGGTTTGCGGTGTGGCTGCGTAGATGGGGTGGTGTCATGTATTCCAGCTGACATCTGGAATGGGTAACGTCACTCTGGCTGAACTGGTGCTTACTGGTGTCGCTGGGATTACTGGCCCGGCCTGCTGACTTGCCATTTGGTGCTCTGACCTAGGAATACTGTACACTTGTTTACGTACGTATGTGTGTGTTTATTTGTATGCGTGCGATTTCGGAGGGGTGTGTTTTCCTTTTGGCTTTTAGTGTGGGCGGGTTTTCGGAGTGTTTTGCTCCCATGTGTGTTGCGTATGATGGCGTGATCTTGTAATGACTCCGTGAGCCCGTAATCACCTCCCCAAAGCTGTAGTGTCACACGCTGGTTTTAGCATCGGCCATGATGCATTCATCTCCGACGCGCTCCGGGTCAGGTTGAAGAGTGTGAGTGTTTGTGCTCGTGAAGGCCGAGAGAGAGGGTGAGAGAGGGACAGAGAGAGAGGGATGTGTCAATCGAGCTTCGCCCTCTCTCTCTCTCACTGTGGTTGACAGGAACGTGGGAAGTTCACGCGGTGACAGCGAGCTGTCAGCCCACCTCCAGCATGTCATCCCCATGTGGCGGAGGATCGATGCTGTCGCGGGGTATGACACATGTCGGCTAAGAACCCTGCTGGCGAGGTCTGCCGTGGCTCCGCTGAGGGTTACACGGCCTTTAAGCCCCGCCAAAAGAGGCGCATGCACGCTTATGCGTGCTAACAGGTGCTAATGTCTGCTAATGCTTGCTAACTGACACTAACGTTCGCTAATGCATTCTGACACATGCTATCGCGGGTTAACGTTTTGACGCACGCAAAACCACGCTTGTACATGCTAAGAGACGTAAACATTCGCTAATGCATTCTAACACATGCTAACACGGGTTTAGGTTTGGCAACACGCACAAACGCATGCTAACACACACGCGTTGACATGAGCTCACACAGACTATTGCTAACATGGTGTCACTTACTGAACCGTTCAGTAAGTCACCAATCCATATCCCATCAGCAAAGCAAATGGAAAAAAATAACATTGCTAACTGCTGTATTTATGTTTATCAAATATTTCAGTGCTACCGAAAAATTCCAATTATGTTATCTAATATCCAAATACAAAATGTACGGAGGATCATTTAATGATCCCATGTTTGGCCAGGCCAATAAAATGACGGCTACCATAACCTCAACTGCAACTTTGAATTGGAAGGCTTTCTGTCTTTTCTTTTCCTTACAATATATTTTCTTGTAATTATCTCTGGGATTTCACCAGGATATTTGAACAAAATCTAACCTAGCCTTCTACCTGCATTTCACAAACATGATTGGTACTCATATAAACATACATCTGTGTGTCCCCTGTTTTCCAAAGCATGTGGAAGCATTGAAACTACAATAAATATGACCTAAGGCGACTTGCAGTGTATTCTAGATGCATGCTACTCACGAGCAGCTAGGGACAATGAGGTACAAACCAAGTACGGCCGGCTGTGAGCCAAACTATACTATACCCTTCTTTCCCCTATATATATATATAGATAGATAGATAGATAGAATATGTATGCAGTAAAAAAATAAATAATTATATATATATATATATATATATCTCTATATATCTGCAGTAATAAACAGATTTGGCCAGTGTGGCATTGCCTCCCGAGCCCACCAATCGCAGTAATAACAGTAATAACTTGTGACAGCAGGCTCCTCGTCCACACCTAATGACGGGGTGTATTGTGCCGCTGTTAAGCTCTGACGTTCCTCTAAAACGAGATCTGGCCCTGGCTAGACAAATTATAACAAATCATAACACTTCCTCTCAATCAATCCGATCTGTTTTCTTGATGCAGCCCCCCAAAAATAAATGGCGACATTTGTTCCGCGCAGGAAATGCGATGTTCTATTAACACGCTTATCAAACGTGTTAAGTTTGTTCCCATGGCTTGCCAAGACTGTGTGTGTGTGTGTGTGTGTGTGTGTGTGTGTGTGTGTGTGTGTGTGTGTGTGTGTGTGTGTGTGTGTGTGTGTGTAAGGCACTGTGTGTGTAAGGCACTGTGTGTGGGTGGTTGGTTTAATTTGTAAGTCAACATAGTTTTCTTTTTTTGCCAGTAGAAGTCCATGTTTATGTGTTTTGGTTCCTCCTTAGTGGAACGTTACTACCAGTCAAATGTTTTATTTTATTGTTTGGCTGTTTGCCCTTATTTAAACCTGTTTGCCTGAGGAAGTGGTTTTGAAACTGCTGCTCTCGGGTTGCATATAAATCTTGGCTGCAAATTGTCTGTTTTAAATATTTGTTACTAACCTGTAACCATGGTACTTTTTGGAAAATAATAACACAAGCTACACTCTCAATATACTCCCATGTTATCCCTTCGAAAAGGTGTGTTTTAACCCCCCTTCTTAGCCCCACTCCTCCCTTCACTTTTCTCATCTCCTCTCCTAACCAAGACTCCTCTTACCTCAACTCCTCCCTTCACTTCTCTCCTCGCCTAAACAAGACTCCTCATCTCCACACCTCCCTAAACATCTCTCCTCTCCACACCTCCCCTCAGATCTCTCCTCTCATAACCAAGAGTCCTCTTCGCTTTCTCCTCTCCTCCCCTCCTCACCTAAACTGCTCTGGCCTCTCCCCTTCTCTCCCCTCACTTCTTTGCTCTCCATTCACCTCCATTCACATCTCATGTAAAACCACCACTCCCATCATTGCATTTTTACCCACAATAGAAAAGATTGATTGAAATTGCTTTGCTGACAAAGTTGTATTGAAGCTTACACTTCCGGTTCATAACCACTTCTTTGCATTTTTATTTCAGCCAAGCGTAAGTTGGCTATACTGCAAAATTCAGACCAAACTATGCTCCATGTTTCCTAGTGTATTTGCTTGAAAATGAGTTCGAAAAACAACTACAGAAAGGTTTGTGTGTGTGTCTGTGTGTGTGAGTGTGTGTGTGTGTGTGTGTGTGTGTGTGTGTGTGTGTGTGAGTGTGTTGCCCGTGTAGTGCACTGTGAGCTAAACCGAGCTGATTCTCCTCCAGCCAAGCAGATTTCTATTCTTGCTCTGCACAAATTAGCTGCAGCCCACACACACACATGGCTGTCCAACACCAGACGCTGTGTGTGTGTGTGTGAAGGATGGGAGGAAGACAGAAGGAAGAGCTAGATTGGATGATGGATAACAAACGAGGAGTAATGTAACAATTCACTGTGTGTTGTCTGAGAGAGTGAGAGAGAGAACCAGAGGTCATGTTCTCTAGGTGTCCTTGACCTTTTACCACTGGATGAGAGCTGGGTGCTCACCAGGTTCCGTCCGTCCATCCATCCGTCTGTCTGTCTGGCTGTCTGTCTGTCTGGTGTGTGTGTCTGTCTGGTGTGTTTGTGTCCGTCTGTCTGTCTGTTGGTCTGTCTTGTGTGTGTGTGTGTGTGTGTGTGTCTGTCTGTCTCGTGTGTGTGTCTGTCTGTCTGTGTGTGTGTGTGCGTGTGTGTGTGCGTGTGCGTGTGCGTGTGTGTTGGCGCTGGTTCTGTGTCACCCCGGACACTAGTGCCAGTCTCCCAGATGGCCTGCATGGATCCTGGCTCCCCCTCCTCTCCACCTCCTCCCCCTCCTCTCCTCTCCACCTCCTCCCACTCCACCTCCTCCCCATGGCCCTGGCATGGACAGTGGTTCTGGGTGCCAGGTGCCAGTCAAGGGGGAGAGAGGAGCAGGGAGAAGAGGAGCTGTTAAGGAGAGAGGAGCTGGGAGGAAGAGAGAGGAGGAGCTGTGAAGAGAGAGGAGCAGGGAGCTTAGGAGAGATGAGGAGGAGGAGGAGGAGGAGGAGGATGAGTGGTAGAGGTAGGAGCAGCAGTGGATTCAAGGCTACAACATATTCAAGGCAAAAACAAAAAGGGTTTGTTGTGAACCCATTTTTAATGGGCACACACGTATCATACAAACCATGAACTCTGGGTGAACTGCCTTCTCCGTCGAGTGCGTTTCTCCACTCCAAAGCGGAATATTATCAGTGTCATTTATGAATGAAAACCGGGGAAGCAATCAATCGCCTGCAGCCATTGCCTTCATCTGCATTTCTACACTTACATTATGTATCAATACATGTGACCTATATTTCTCACTACTCCACCTTGTATCCAACCCTTGGGCCACATTGTTTTCAGTTTAGTGTGGGGGGGCGGGGTCGTCTGGGTCCACTCTACCTCCCATGCCAGGGTCTCCTACATGGGCTAGACAGGCACCGAACCCCCCAGGCGCTCCCCCTGGCCTCGAACCAGGGCCCGCAGGAGCTGTTGTCTGTTCTGTGAGGAGAGAGGAGAGAGGAGAGAGGAGGGGAGACCAGAGGAAGGAATGGAGGAGAGGGAGGAGAGACGAGGGGGAGAGACCAGAGGAAGGGGTGGAGGAGGAGAGGGGGGAGAGGAGGAGAGAAGAGGGGGAGAGCCCAGAGGAAGGGGTGGAGGAGAGGGGGGGGGGGGGGAGGAGAGAAGAGGGGGAGAGACCAGAGGAAGGGATGGATGAGAGGAGAGAGTGAGAGAGGGGTTGAGGATGGGCAATGAGGAGATGAAGAGGAACGGGGGAAGAGGAGATAAGATAAGAGGAGTGTAATGATGCAAGGTTGCCGGTCTGTGGGATGTGATAAAGCAGAGAGAAGTATAACCAGAAAAGTCTGATTTAAGAGAAGAGAGGGAATTGAGGAGTAAAATGGAGTGCCCCGCTTACTAATTATATCAGTCCAGATATAGCCTCGGGTGAGCGCACACACACACACACACACACTGCACGCTTCACACTACTCAAACTACACGCGCATAAAAATAGAAAGAAAAGCTCACATATAGAAAGCCGCATTTAGAAAGTGAGTAACACACTTAAAGAGCCTGGATTGAGTTAAACTAGCTAGATTTGGGAGTTCAAGAAGAACAAGACCGACAGACAGACGGACCTGGTCTGCCTTTTTGCAGGTTGTTTGGTCTTAATGCCTGAATAAAATAGAAAGCCTTTATTTTTATTGTATAACTATAATAGGAGTGCTGCATTCACAGGTGCATTTGGGACTGCTAAAACCACTCAACAGGTCCTATTAAGTTATAATTAATGTTAAAAATATCTGTATATATTTATAGCACTAAAATATATGCCAGAGTGCAGTCTGGTTCCTCCGTCTGAGTCTGAAGGGGTTGGACATCCTTTTTTCATGCTTCCCACTTATGAATTTTGTATAAGGACCAGTCTGTATTTTTGATTTGCTTGAAATGTCTGGTCTGGGCTGGATGTGTGTAGGAGGGGGAGAGAGGTGAGAGTGAGAGGGGGAGAGCGGGGTAGACGGAGAGAAGAAGAGACTAACACAAACCCCTGCTAGAATCCGGTCCCTCAGCCACAGGTTCAGCCTCATACAGTAGAGTCGAGTTGGTATATGTTACCATCTTGGATGTGACGAGCTCTGTATGTACTACAAGAGTATGGTAGCCATTACTATCCTCAGCACACACCTAATGGTGGAGTGTGTGTGTGTGTGTGTGTGTGTGTGTGTGTGTGTGTGTGTGTGTGTGTGTGTGTGTGTGTGTGTGTGTGTGTGTGTGTGTGTGTGTGTGTGTGTGTGTGTGTGTGTGTGTGTGTGGGATTTCATTTTTTCATTTTTCCAAGTTATTAATATTGCATGGAGGCATGTGTGTGTGTGGTAGATGCTTTTGTGTGTGTAAGTGCATATGAGTGTGTGCACGGTGCATGTGTGCACAGATGTATGGTCCTTGAAATCAAAGTGATGGGGTGTTTTTCCAGTTTGTTTTTCCACTTCGCTACCTCCAATGTTTATTCTGGAGTGAACGGCTTGATTTATTTGATTTTTTTTGATTTTTGGCTTCTTTCTTGATTTGTCTGTCTGTCTGTCTGTTTGGCTTTCTGTCTGTCTGTCTGTCTGTCTGCATCACATTCAGTATATTGACAGGTCTGTAGGCCTATTTCTCCACGCTCACACACACGCGTATGAACACACACATAATTGCGCGTTGTTGTGAAGGCTCTTAAAAGCCGCATCTTTGCTCCATGGGTGGAGGGGGGCTTTTGGAACCATATATAATAGATGAACACTCCATGGTCCGGACGTGACCCCCTCCTTTCAGGCTCCACCAACTCCTCCAGCACCACTACCTCCACCTCGTCGGCCCCCACCTCCATCCATCTACACCTTCACCACCACCAGCTCTTCCACCTCCAACTCCAACACAACCATCACCACCACAACCATAACTAGCTGCACCATCACCACCACCTTGAGCAAGATGGTCCTAACCCCTACCTCCTTTGTGACCTGCCTCTTGAGCCAATGGCACGCTCAGTACTCAGGATAGAGGTAGTAAAAGCGGCGAATGATGAATGACGAAAGGGTCTTTATTATCGACCGACAGCCTGCAACTATACTTATGATTAACTATCCTGGTGTGTGTGTGTGTGTGTGTGTGTGTGTGTGTGTGTGTGTGTGTGTGTGTGTGTGTGTGTGTGTGTGTGTGTGTGTGTGTGTGTGTGTGTGTGTGTGTGTGTGTGTGTGTGTGTCCTGCAGGGCCACCAGTCCGACCTGGGGGTTCTGAGTGCACAGGGGGTGCTCGTTGGAGCTGTGTGTAGCGTAGCCACGGGAGCTAATGGTTCCCTGTCTGCCGTAGGAGTGGCTGTGCAGGGAAACATTAGCATCCAGACAGGGAGTAAAAAATACATGACCGCAGCTCCCCCAGGGGTCTGGACAGATAGATAGAGAGATGCGGTGTCCTTTGTTGTCTTGCATTCAGAGATTTTTATTTCTTTCGAGTTTTTATTATTTGATAAAACAATTGGTATGTTTTTTTCTACTTTTTGTTTTGGCTTATTGGCACTTGATTAGCCTGGTACCCATGCTGCCCATACGCGTTACCGTTCGATGCAGCCTTAGATAGTGTTCTAAGCAGTTTAGAACCCAAGTTTGTTTTGAAAAAATAGCAACTTTCGGCGTTAAAACTCTTTCATTACCAAGAAGGATGTCTTTGCCCTGCTACCAACAGGCTTTGATTGGCTATGAGCTACGTACAGACTCGTATGATAGACATTCGTAGCGCCCAATAAACGGCTCCGGGCAATCGTAAACCACGCCTCAAATACGAGAAAATGAATGTGTGGTTCCCAGACCTCATCTCAATGTAGATTGAGATGAGGTCTTGCGTTAGCCAGGCTAGCACTTAATAGCAATAACATAAAATATGTCGCACACATGCATTCAGACACTACAGCTTCTAGCGTGATTTTAGGTTTGTGTTTATATTTTTTATTTCATGTATCTATCAATGTAAAAAAAAACTGTGTGTGTGTTCGCTGATGCATAGGGCCGGAAGTAGACACACTTACAGACTGAATATTCCATTGTTCAGTTCCTAGGTGTTTTTGTTTTGTTTTCTTTGTGTTGATTGTATAGTGTGTACAGTATATGTTGGTGCAACATGGGTTAAATTTCTCGGAAAGGCACCAGGGTTGGTTAACATTTCTAAGAGTGCGCCTTTGTTTGGCTTCCATGTTGATCTGGGCTGAGCCAGCAGTTGTAGGTGATAAGGTCTTCTATGGGGGGAGGGGGGGGGGGGGGGGGGGGAGAGTCTAAAAGAGGAAAGGAGGTCATCAAACAAAAATAAACTATTTGTTTCAGAGTCTGAAACACACACATATGTACAGTTAATGCATGTAGGCACACACCCACACACACACGCACCATAGGGAGGTTGAAAGGGAAAACCGAG
The DNA here is from genome assembly GCF_031168955.1 of Gadus macrocephalus. Classification (NCBI taxonomy): domain Eukaryota; kingdom Metazoa; phylum Chordata; class Actinopteri; order Gadiformes; family Gadidae; genus Gadus; species Gadus macrocephalus. The sequence goes on from NC_082401.1 coordinate 9,507,038, forward strand.
AGAGAGTGTGTGTGTGTATTATAAATAACCCTAATCAATAATAAATGACATCGTATCTCATATATTTGGAGTCGGCCTGAAATCCTCAAGAGGGATGGATAAAAGGCAGCCCCTCCCCCCTACACACATACACGCACACGCACACACACCAGCTGCGGATAGCAGATGAGGGGCGGAGGATGTTTCTGGAGGCTCTTTTCGTGTGTGCGTGGGTGCACATGTGTGTGCGTGATTTTTCCGTGTGGCGGACGATGGTCATTATTTATTCATCTCTCCGTCTGCCTGGCTGCCAGGGACTGTACTCCTGCACGCTCACAATCATTACGCCACATGTAATATTTAACACACACACACACACACACACACACACACACACACACACACACACACACACACACACACACACACACACACACACACACACACACACACACACACACACACACACACACACTCTATCAATTATATATACACAGATTTCTAGATGGATATAAATAAATATATATAAATATACATATATACACACGTGTATGTACACACGCATCAGAATTGTATAAAAACATACGCACAGGCCCTCATGTATTAAACATAGACAGAGATTAAGTCGCTCTTTTTTTTTTTATTGTTTTCTTTGTATTTAACACACACACACACACACACACACACACACACAGCCCCCCCCCCGAGGCCCCTCAACAGATTATTTGTCTCTTTACGCTATACAGCGCCATAAAACCAAGATGTATCCCCTTCGAAGGTGCGTCCATAGTAGCAGTCGGAGCTGAGGATCTGCAGGTTGTGAGAGAGGGAGAGGGGGGGAATCATTTTCTATGATCAACTATTATGATCTGTCTGTCACTTTCCCCAGTCACATTTTATCATCGCTCCTAACACATTGCACAAAAAAGGCTTTCCTAGAGGGGGTTGGGGGGGGGGGGGTTGCTGCAGAGAGTTGTTGACACTCTCTGCAGTTTGCCTAAAGAAACAAAGTATCTTCTGGCTACCGTAGACTGCTCGCACACTCACTCCCTCAACACCACGTCACTCACTCACTCACTCCCTGAACATTCCATCACTCGCTAGCAAAAAATAATAAAATAACATTTTGACAAGAGCAACACAGCCTCTGGATCTCCACAGACGTGCTGCTGGTTCATGGCTGTAAAATGGTCACTCCTCACAAATAAATGTTGTTGTCATGGATCAGTGGTGCATTCAGTGAATCCATTCCCAAATGGCCCCAGTGCATTGATGAACAGCACTGCCACCCAGCGCTGTACCTCACGTAGGGTTAGGATCACTCTGCCTCTTCGTTCACTGGCCTCGCTCACACGACAGAGCTTGCTGGCGCTCGCTCGCTCGCCCAAAGCCATGCTCGTCGGCCGCGCTTTGTTTACCCCGGAAAACTCAACTCTGACGTCAACACACTGATGACAAACACCTTATCTCTGGGGTGTGTGTGTGTGTGTGTGTGTGTGTGTGTGTGTGTGTGTGTGTGTGTGTGTGTGTGTGTGTGTGTGTGTGTGTGTGTGTGTGTGTGTGTGTGTGTGTGTGTGTGTGTGTGTGTGTGTGTGTGTGGGGTCAGAGCAAACAATGCTGCTTGCTGAATACTTCAAAAATAGCCACTGTTGACACACACACACACACACACACTAACACAATCTAGTGATAAACAGCAGAGATCAAACAAGGAAGCCAGTTCTCCCTGTCTTTTCCGGTGTTCCCGTCTATGGTCTACATCGACAACTTGGAAGTTCAAGCGTGCCTTTTTTTTTTTTAATAGCATATATTATCAGTAGCAAAGGGGGAGTGCTCTCCCTTTGGTCCTCTGTGGCGGTGGGAGAAGAGATAACTGCTTTGAGGCGGTTAGTTCTAATCCTCTGCTTAATGGATCGCTGTGGCTCTGCGGAGTCTAAAAATAATGGATTTCTTTAACACATGGACAATGCGAGATTCAGAATACTTATTTTCTGTCCTTCTTCCAATCCAGTGGAGCCAAACCTTTATTCTTTTTAGTATTTATACAAAAAAATATGTAATTTTTATTGTAAAAAAATTCAGGAAGTGAGAAAGTGTGGAGTTGTTAGCCTAGATATGATGATTTGCTCGTGATTTGACAAAAATAAACTCAAATTAATTGATTTGATTTGATGAATTTTTCAAGCTAAAAATAGACGGAGCGAAAGAAGATAAATAGTTCTCAAACATTACCCAGTGATCTATTATTCATTAATTGATTGAGTTGCACCATTGATCTATATGGTAATCCTTTGTCATGCAAACACAACACTTTTTAGGTCCGCCCACGCCCAATAAGAATTCCCTTTACCTGAGGTTGGCCTTTAATTTTGGGCTGACAAAGGAATGTCTTCGCAAGTACTTAAAAACACACACACATACACATAAACACAGGCCCGCCCACTACTTGTTGACTTTAGTTCATGTTAGTCAGATCGGTCTCTCTGTGTGTGTGTGTGTGTGTGTGTGTGTGTGTGTGTGTGTGTGTGTGTGTGTGTGTGTGTGTGTGTGTGTGTGTGTGTGTGTGTGTGTGTGTGTGTGTGTGTGTGTGTGTGTGTGTGTGTGTGTGTGCAATATGACCGTAAGATATAAAATGGCAGTCATTGGTTGGCTTCGTTGTCACTCCATCGGCTCATCTATCTGCATGGCTAATAACCCCAGCTGACCATTCAATGAAGCCCCTCCCCTATAGAGTGGCGAAGTCACGCCCCTTCCGGTAGGGCTCATGGGACCTATGAGATCGAAAAATATGAATGGGTGTCAATGGAGAGAAAATAATTATTTTCTGGTCCCGGTCTTTATATGCCCTGGATTACACATATGTTGTTTGTGGATTTAAATGATAATTTTTCATGCAAAGAAAACTAAAAATGTTCGTGAAGAAGTTTGATAATTTTAGGTTTTATGTGAGGCCGCTTTGTGAACTACAGCTCTTCGCTGCTCTCGACGCATATGATATAAGTCACCACACCCGCCCTTGGAACTCGGCACAGAGATGGCGATCTCTCTGCCCCACTTCACCGCTTTTTCCAAGGGGAGGATAAAAGCATCGAAAGAGGTGAAAACCATTATAAGTCGGGGCACGTGCAGAGTTTCAGTTATGCCGATGGGAAGATTGTCGGTCTTCTCCACGCCAGTCGCAGGGAGCGTGACGTCACATACGAGCCGTGTAGTCTTTCTCGTTGTGTTTTCTCTACAGCCTTTATCTGAACAATTGCACAATAAACGGTCGAACTCTTTGCATGAAAAATTATCCTTTAAATCCACAAACAACATATGTGTAATCCAGGGCATATAAAGACCGGGACCAGAAAATAATTATTTTCTCTCCATTGACACCCATTCATATTTTTCGATCTCATAGGTCCCATGAGCCCTACCGGAAGGGCTGTGACTTCGCCACTCTATAAACATCTCACCCCTAGGAAGGGAGGGAGGGAGGGAGGGATGTAGCCTTAACTGAAATGTTCACACTTTCTGTTCAATTCCAATTCAAGTTTTGGTTGCATACTTTTTGCTGCTTTGGAAACACGCACGTACGAGTCCCGTGTCAACAAAGAGGTAGATTACATGATGTTGTACTAAAGCCTGCAGAGAGACCCATAAACATAGACAGCTAAAAATGTACAAAGCGCCGAGGTCTGTGATGTCACCATCAGGAGGGAGGGAGGGAGGGAGGGAGGGAGGGAGGAGGACTGAGAGAGAGGCAGAGAGCGAGAGAGCGGGAGTGGGAGGGGACAGTAGGCGCAGAGGGAGAGAGGGAAAGCAGAGTTTGCTCGGGCAGAGCAGAGTGCTGCCGTCAGTGGCGGAGTGAGCAGCGCAGAGAGAGCAGCGATAGAGCGAGACAGACCAAGAGAAGGAGAGCGAGAGAGAGAGGGAGAGGGAGAGAGGGGCAGAGGGAGCGGTTCCCTAGGCGATAGACACAGGCAGTTTTTTTTGGCTGAGTTCTGCCCTGCAGTGGACTTTACATCTCTAGTTCTTTCCCGCGGAGCTCTCCTGCGCACACACACACACACACACGTAAACAAAAAAACTCTACGGACCACACCACCAATGGGTAAGAGCTGAATTGTGTCTGTGTGTGTGTGATTGTGTGTACGTGCGTGCTATGACATGTTACGGTTTTGTTGAAGGGATATATTTACATGGTGTGGGTGTGTGTGTGTGCCTGCGTTTGTTTGGGTGTGGGTGTATGCAAGTCTGTGCGTGGGTGTGTGTGAGAGTATTAACAGTGTTAAATTAATGTTAGTGTGATGTTCAGAGTTTAAGCCAGAGCAACACTTGCTGTAGTTTGATGAAACAGATGGCACTGACTGTGTGTGTGTGTGTGTGTGTGTGTGTGTGTGTGTGTGTGTGTGTGTGTGTGTGTGTGTGTGTGTGTGTGTGTGTTGCAACTAAATGAAAGCCGTTTCACTAAAACAGCTTATGTTTTAACAAAAAAAATGTATGCCTCTTTGAAAAGATTTTACACTAGACAGTTTGTACACACTCTACTTTCGAGTATCTATTCACTGTATTTTCTCTCAACTCAGCAAACTGACACCATTTTATTCAATGCTGGGGCATGTGATGATGCTGGGTTGTTTTCTTCTTTACACCACATTTAAATATGTTCACTTACACTTTGTGTGTGTGTGTGTTTAGTGTCTGTTTGTGTGTACGTGTGTGTGAACCTATGTGGGTGGCTGTATTGCACGGTACGGCATGCAAGTGTAGCTTTTCTGTTGGCGAGCCGAAGAATCGCGTGGTATGTCCTCAAAGTGAGGACCGACATGCTCGCATCTGATCAGTCAAGGACAGGGATGCGGTCCCCATGACGACGGACCGGATGTGCGAACGTTCAAACCCTCGTCGGCTGCCGCCTGTATCGTTGCGTCGAGTCTGACTCATCCTGCGCTCGCTCCCACCCCACCGTGGTGCCTCCTGACGTCACTCGCTGCTGTGTTCCAGCGTGGTTCTGTGTCCGGCCCGGTGCCCTGCCAGCCTATTGGCACCCTGTTTCCACAAGGCTCACTGTAAAGATTGTTTACGGGAAACAGGTTCCCTTTTAGTGCACACAAGTGGTGACGGCCCGCATGCATGCACGCACGTGTGTGCAGCCATGACAACAGGGCTAGTGAGGGTGGGGGGAAACAATGATGTAAGGGACCAAAGACTCCAGGAGTCAAGTGAAAAGAGGAGGAAGGAGAGTTGAGTTTGTGGGTGGGTAGACAAAAGAGGAGTGGGAGGGAGGGTGGGACACACACACACACACACACACACACACACACACACACACACACACACACACACACACACACACACACACACACACACACACACACACACACACACACACACACACTGCAGTTCAGTCACCGTCTTCCACCTGCACCACACACAGCCAGATAGTGCTGAGGTGCTCACAGTCCAGCCATGTGCTGGTCTCGCATTTTTTTTTGCTGTTTGGCGCTCATTGGTCCGTGCTCAGCCCGAGGCCACACCCCTCTCCATCACCCCGGCCAACCGGTGCTACTAATCCCACCGGTCACCATGGCACCCCGCGCTGTCCCCTGGGACCACCGCCATGCTAACCAAACTATGACACTCAACACTGCAATGTCAGGAAGCACATTTACTGCTACCGTGTGTGTGTGTGTGTGTGTATGTATGTGTGTGTGTGTGTGTGTGTGTGTGTGTGCGCGCACTTGTCTGGTGGGACTGGGTCTTTCCCAGAGGGAAATCCTGTTCTATAAATAGCCGTTTGATCCATGACGCTAGCCTGGGGCGGGCGAGGTACAGAGAGATGGAGAGAGAGTTAGAGGGGAGGGGCCGGGGGGAGGGGGGTTATGAGAGATTAAAAAGAGGGGAAACTATGGTGTGACAGAGCGATTAAACACTTTAATTAAAGCCATGTTGACGGATTGTGGATCCTCGCTCCTTCCATTGATTATTGCACCGCTTGGATCGGTCGTGGAATAGAAACGGTTTGATTGAACGCTAGCTAGGGTCCTATGAATGTACACATCTCAGGAGTCTGGGAACCGCAAAGAACAGTCTGTTGAAAGGAGAGCTATACCATGTCTTCATGCTGTTCTCTGTTCAACATAAAAGCCTACACTTTCGCCGTTTTAAATTATTTAAATACTTTTTTCAAGTATTGTTTTTTTTTAATTCAAGTTTTAAGGAAATAATCGACTATTGCTACTTTCTATCTTCCTTATGTCTAAGGTTAAAGTTGCCTTTCTCTTTGGCCTTCAGACTTTTCTGTTCTGCAGTAGTTCCTTTATGAAGGAATGCAGCGTGTGCTGCATGAGTCATCATCAACAATGCTCTCCCAAGCAATAAACACCACAAATGTTTGCAATGAAACTGAGAAATCGGTGGGGGAAAAAAAAAAGCAGTACCCCTCCCCTTCAAACCATATCTAGCCCCCTGGATGACTTTAATATTCAATTATTCTGGTCCATGCCCTTAATGAGCAGGGGGGGGGGGGGGGGGGTGGAGGGCCACTTGCTTTAGGATGCCTACAGAGACGCTTCGGCTATTGGAGTTCAAACCAAGAACCTTTTCATCTGGGAATCAAGCCCCTTAACCGCTGGACTATTCCGTACCCCGGGACTGGACGTCCCCCCCTAGAACTGAAGATGTGATTGGTGTGTTGACTTCTAATCGGAGGCCTCATGTTGCCCTCTGCTGCTTAACATACAGTCCGTACAGTCCGGATGGGAGATGGTTCACCAAGAGACTGGTGGACCCCAGCACTATGGATGATGGAGTGGGTGTGTGTGTGTTGGCTGCGTTGGTTCTCTGGTCAGGGTCCTCCCTCTAGTTCCTCTATCTCTCTCGCTCTCTCGCTCCCTCGCCCCTGCTTTCCTTTTCTACTCCATTTTCCCTCTCAATTGAATCTTTCATTCTCTCTATTTCGCTTGCCCTTTCGGATCGTGCCTTTCTCCAATCATCCCTCCCTCCCACTCATCTCTCTCTCTGTCCCGGTCTGTGTCTGCAGAAGGCTGTATGTGGTCATGTGCTCTCCGGCTCGCCTCGGCATCCTCTCCCGTCAGTGATCGGTTAGCTGCTCCTTTTGTTAGTGGAGCATCGATATGATGCACGCTAGCCAGCGTACACAAGGTGTATTCAGGGTTTGCACCAAGAGTATGTCCTCATGCCACAATCCCATGTGGAATAGTGTTCACAGTGATGACGGTGATCTGCATTGGATCTTGTCCAATTAAAGTGGTGTCCTTTTAAGTTTCGTATGAATGCATTGTTCATGGAGATGAATTGCTGTATTGTATTCATATTAAGGATATGTAGAGGATATAGATGCAGCATTACGCAAGAATGTTTCTGTGATTGCAAAACATGTCCCGTTGTTCAGTCTATAAATAGCCCGTGTGAGTGAGCAGGTTTGTCGTGCTGACATTTTCCCCTGAAGTGAGGGATTTTTTTGGATCGTTTCCTTGTCTGATAGATCATGTCTTGGGTAAGGGTTTTGGACTTCCGGTCAAGCTGACCAGTGTCTGAATTCATTATAAGGCACTAGGAAGTGGTTATATTGGGGGCCAGGGGGGGCAGTCCCTGTGGGCAGGTTAGAGGGCTATGGCCACAGCCAGCCTGGCAGTATCTCCTCCGTACACACTGGGGCTCCAGTTAGTCAGCCTGTGCGTCAGCTAGCTGTGTGTGTGTGATACATTTGTGTGTGTGCGTGATATATTTGTTTGTGTGTATGCAATACTTTTGTGTGTGTGTGTGTGTGTGTGTGTGTGTGTGTGTGTGTGTGTGTGTGTGTGGTCTTTGCACGCATTCATGCGTGTGGTGTGTGTATATCAGGATCAATGCAAGTTGGTGCCTGGGTGTGTGTGTCGGGGTGCGTGCATGCGTGCCTACTGGGCATCAGAGGGCCGGGGGGCCCCATGCTATTCCCAGCAGCCTATGGGAAAGTGGTGAGCGGAGGGGACGCTAATTGAGGCCAAGTTCATGCGTGTCTCGGCGAGGCTGGAGAGGACCTGAAAGAGGCCAATGTGTTGAGTGCCACCCCACACTGACCTCTGGCCCTGACAAAACCATGCATTTGATCAGTCCACCATACTGCTGGCCTGTTGTTGTTGTGTGGATGTGTTGTCTGTTTGGAAACATCAGATTACTTCTGGGTGGGTGGGTGGGCGGTCTTTGTTTTTGTTTGTGTGTGTTGTTTTTGTTTGTTTTGTTTTTTCTAGAAACTGTTGACAGCCAAAGTTACATTTGTGTTACTGACGTATTTGTGTACTGTGTGTGCACAATAACGTTTTCATTGACAGTTAGGGTGTGTGTGTCAAACCAAATTGCATTCAGACGGTTTAATATATCTAATATTATAGAAAGAAATATCCTGTCTACTTGCGTAATAATTGAACATTGGAAAATAACATTTAGGAAATTGTAAAAATTAAGCTTTTATTTGGTAAGTGTTCTTGTTTTTAATGCAACATATTCTGTGAATCATCGTATTGGTCAGAGAGACGATTTCATGGTCACTGATTGCCTCTTCCCGGAACCACAGTCTATTACTCACTTAAGGAACTGAATCGACACTTTATGTAATCCAATCAAAAACTCTCATATCACGACCAATGGTTGAGTCCCTGGCCCCGCCCCTCATCCCCCCCGTCTCCTCCTCTTCGTCAAACCCGGCTGGCACCGTAGCTCAAGTCACAGACCCAGTCCCTACTCTGGGGGTGCCGTGGTCCCCTTACTGACGGTGGCAGATCACATCCATCGTATGAAGCTCAGAAACGACGGAGAGATAAGCGAGATGCTTACGTTTGGGATGAGCCACAGTCTGTCACGCTGCTGATGAGCAGTCAGACATCAGCCCTTACACAATGAGTGGGCATTGTCTCGCACAATCAAGCAGTAATAACTGCCTTTTAAAACTGCTTGACCGAGACCATCCACGCGTCCAATCTATGTCCATAGCATCAGTTTAAAGACAGGGCACTAGTTTGGAAGTGTTTGCCTGTAACAGCTCATATGCACACAAAAGCTGCTGCTGACAAATCGAGGCCGGTACTAAATATTTCATATCAATTGGTAATGCAATATGTATGCCATATCTATCGGTAATGTAATAATGGCAATTTAGCAGCATCACTAATGTATTGCGAACCTTGAGGTTGTCGAGCCTTCAGAATAAAGATAGGGGATGGTCATTTTAAAAGCGCGCGCACACACACACACACACACACACACACACACACACACACACACACACACACACACACACACACACACACACACACACACACACACACACACACACACACACACACACACACACACACACACACACACACACACACACACACACACACTGCAGCTCCAGTCTGTCTGGTCGGACCACACCCTTCATCCCCCAGAGGAGGGTGTTGGGTTTCCTCCTGCCCTGTACCAGACCTCCCATTGGCTGTGCCAGACAGTTACTACCACTTCACCACCTTCCCATTGGACGGCGGCGGGACCAACGCCGTCTGTGATTGGTCGGACATGCACTCCTCCGGTTTCACGGGTATCAATAATGGTATTGGAGCATGTATGGGCACGGTGCCATCCCGCCGGGCCCGCGTGCGGTGCTCTAGTAGAGGTGAGGTCATGTTTATTCTGAGCCAGGAATCACAATCAGAAACGGTTGGATTGCCAAGAAAAGCGTTCGCATGCACAGGAAGTTTTAATATTATTTTCAACATTGGATATTATGACATTATGCACTGAAGCGTTTTCCAGCCCTAACACGCTGTGCCCGTTCATTATGTGCGTCATAAATTGAACGATTTTCGTTCCGCCCAGTAAATCACTAAAACTGCCGCGTCTACTGCACAGCTGCTGCCTGATTTGAAAAGTATTACAGAGCCCAAGAAAGGCTGTGAGGCGATTCAATATCGTAATGCGTTGGCCAATGCCGTCATTTTGCCTCGTCCTTGGTTCGGTACGCAATAAACCGCCGGGGCATATTCTGAAGAATGCCTCGCCGATGGTTTCGTCGGCCAAGCATCTGTTTGTGTTGCGTAGATGAAAAACCCCTCAGGGCTTTTTAATAACAGCATTATTGGACTGTAGATATTTCACCCCTGGGGGGTGGGATGGGGGGTGGGGGGTGTAGTAGTAGACTGAGCCAGTATTTGGTGTCATCTGCTGTAGGATTACTCCGGTGTGTGTGTGTACCACAAGATGTACTTTATGGGCCGTTTTTACACAACCCTAATCTCCAAGTCCACTAATGCTTTGGGTTTGGTTTTGTTTCGTTGTTCCAACCCACCCCTCCCCGGTAGAGATGATGTCGACAGCAGATTGTTGTTGGCATGCTTGTGTGTTTGGTCTGTGTTTGTAAAGCACAAAGTAGTGATGTACGAGGATGGAGTAGAGGGCTATCACTTGCTCATGATATGCGGGAGGTATTGCAGATTGAATAGTGGAGGTGTTTTGTGATGACGCGGGCCGGTAAATCCCTGCCGTAGCAAAGGGATTGTTTTTGCCCTGTTGCCATGTTGCATCATTCGTGTGTGTGTGTGTGTGTGTGTGTGTGTGTGTGTGTGTGTGTGTGTGTGTGTGTGTGTGTGTGTGTGTGTGTGTGTGTGTGTGTGTGTGTGTGTGTGTGTGTGTGTGTGTGTGTGTGTGAGAATCTGCAGGAAGTGTATTCTCGTTTTTTTGGACAGCATGTGTGTGGGTGTACGGTACGTACTGTAAGTGTTCATGTGTATTGGTGTGAGGTGAGTTTATGGCACTGTGTGTGTGCGTGTGTGTGTGTGGGCGCTGGTGTATCATCATCATCAAGCTAGCTGAGTGACGTGGGTGTTCTATCAGGGATGCAAATCTGTGACTGTGTGCGTGACTGTATGCTCATACCATAGACTGTATGATTCAGGTTAAAAAAGTGTCTCTCGTCACATAATTGAATCGAAACTTTATCCTTGATCAGACGTGTCTCTGTAGGTGTCTGTTTGTGTGTGTGCACTCATACAGTATATACATATGTGTGTGAATGTGTGTGCGTGCACAAGTGTGCGTGTGCTTGTGTGCTGAGCATGCATGCATGTTTGACTATATTTAATGTTTCATACTGCTAATGCTCTTATCTTAAGCCTCTTACTTAACCAATGTGTGCATCAGTGGAGTGGGTTTAGATGTTTAGCCTGCCAATAGGCCCGTTTATTTTTATCGCACTTGGGCTTTACATTAGAATATGCACAACATAAGTGTAAATGTGAAAATAATGTGTCTGTGTATAAATATAGATATAGAGAGATATATCGATATAGATATAGAGATAGAGGCAGGCCTTAACGGAAACCCACAGTGAGTGAAAAGAGGTTCTCCGCCAGGGCTTTAAGTGGCTATAGTCAGGGCTAGTCTCACACTTTCAGGAAGACTGTGTTCCAGCTAATGGCTGCATAATGCCTGAAGGCGCTCTCACCACGTTTGCTTCGCACCCAGACACTCTACCCATTCAGCCAAAGACCAGGAGGCCGACCGACTCTTAAGGAATGAAATGTTGAGCCTCACGGTGCTTTGCGAGCCTTGGCGTCTGGCGGAGCGTTGTCTGTGTCCTCTTGTCTGGAGCAAGTTAGTGTGGTTGTACAGCATGTGGTGCTAGCCATATTAAAAACATCCCCTGCTCAGTTCTGTTGTGCTGAACTGCCTGCCCCCCAGGGGAAACGCTGTGCTGTGGGGCGGCTAAATAACATACTACCAAGCGCACGCACAAACATATGATCCGATGCGCGGGTTATTATAAAAGGCCTTGCACATCACCCCATGTGCATTCATGAGATCGTGTGTGTGTGTGTGTGTGTGTGTGTGTGTGTGTGTGTGTGTGTGTGTGTGTGTGTGTGTGTGTGTGTGTGTGTGTGTGTGTGTGTGTGTGTGTGTGTGTGTGAGATACTGAGGGTACAGGTGGTTGTAAAAGCAGGCATTGGTAACACCTTCACACCAGATCAGCCTTGTTTTAAACACACATGCACACTCACTGACACGCACACGCAGAGACTGATACACAAACACACACACACACACACACACACTCATTCATCGGTTACCCACGCATGTAGCAAATTCTTCTACAAAACATCTGCCCACACAAACGAAGAACTTCTTCCCCCACGCACCACACTCTGCAGCGACCTTGTGTTAAAAAGATGTGTGTGTGTGTGTGTGTGTGTGTGTGTGTGTGTGTGTGTGTGTGTGTGTGTGTGTGTGTGTGTGTGTGTGTGTGTGTGTGTGTGTGTGTGTGTGTGTGTGTGTGTGTGTGTGTGTGTGTGTTACTGTGAATATACACATATGTATATTTGTTTGCTCAGTTGTGTTCACAACGATGTTGTGATGATATTTTCTAGCTTTTCAAACACAAGCTTTTCAAACACAAAATGCCACAGATAAATGCCTTGACTTTAAAAGCTTTGGATAATAATATATATTTAATGTTCCTCCGTGTGTTCACAGGCTTTCAAGTGTGGAGATCTGCCAGGGCAACCCCCTCTGCTTTTATTGCAAACTTTATTTTCGTATTTTATAGCCTAATTTCAACTGCAGAAGAGGACTAATCTCTAAGCCCATCTCCTAATATCTCCTTTCCTTTCCTCTCCTCCATTAACCGACGGCAACTGATTCGGATTGCTATTCTAGTGTGCCGTATAAACATTTTAGCGATCGATATTTAACTCATTGCTAAACTACTTCTTACTAACTGAGCTTGTTGTGCTTGTCGGCGCCATGGTTCCGGCACCGCTGACCGCCTCTGGAAGGAGCGATCCTTGGCACGGGTCCTTGTCAGGTTTCCTTCCCCCTGGGTTTGGGGACTTAAAGTCCTTTTACAGTGCTTATGGGGCATCATATAATGGGGCTCTGTGAAACCCTTTGAGACTGTTGCTGTGACTAAGGGGCTTGACTAATAAAGTTGAATCTCTCTCTCTCTTCCAGTGGACGTGAGCACGGCGGCGGTGCTCCCCATGCAGGTGCCCCCTACCACCCCCAACATTCTCCCCATGGACCTCCGCATCGTGGACCACCACCATCACCACCACCACCCCCACCACCACCACATCCATCAGGCCCATCAGCAGCAGCACCAAGCCCAGGCCCCCCACTTCGGCCTGGGACCCCCCGCGCCCCCCGCCTCCACCACCTCCCCCACCTCCTCGGACCCTGGGGCTGGTCAGGTACCAGGTGAGACTGTAGTGGGGGTTGTGGATCAGGCGGTTTATTTCCTGGTTAAGGAGTTGTGTTAAAGAAGGTGTGTGTGTGTGTGTGTATGTAGGAGGCCAGAATGTGTGTGTGAGGTTAAGGAGCTGTGGGGTTGTGTGTCGTTAAGCAGCTGTGTGTGTGTGTGTGTGTGTGTGTGTATGGTTAAGGAGCTGTCTGTGTGTTTGGTTAAGGAGCTGTGTGTGGTTAAGGAGCTGTGTGTGTGTGTGTGGTTGTGTTCAGGGGGTGGGGAACAGCAGCTCCAGGAGGAGCTCCTGTCTCTGAAGCACAAGCAGCAGGTCCAGAGACAGCTGCTGATCGCAGAGTTCCAGAGGCAGCATGAACAACTGTCCAGGCAGCACGAGGTGCAGCTACAGGAACACATCAAGGTAAGGAGCCTCCGTCCTCTCATCTCCTCTCCTCCCCTTTCCTCTGGGGCCTTCTCCTCTTCCTCTGAAAACTGATTATTTTCTAATGTTCTCTACTTTCCTCTTCTCTCATTGTTTCTCCTTTCTTCTTTCCTCATCTATTTTGTGTGTGTGTGTGTGTGTGTGTGTGTGTGTGTGTGTGTGTGTGTGTGTGTGTGTGTGTGTGTGTGTGTGTGTGTGTGTGTGTGTGTGTGTGTGTGTGACCTAGCAGCAGGAGAGGGTGCTCTCTGTGTGTGTATGTTTGCTCTTATGTGACGCAAGCCTGCTAGTGTAAATTGATCTGTTAGCAATATTATTCTGCTACGTTACACGGTCGCCATGGGAACGTCAAACGCACGTACACACACACCGTGTTTCCTAGTTAGTTAAGTATATTGAAGCCATTCTGCTATAGAGGCCCCACTGGCTCTGCCGCGACCACACAGTCAGCCAATCGGCAAGAAGCAACAGAAGCTAAAAATAACCCTGGCCCGTATTGACCAATCATAGAGCTTGCCTGGTTTCTTGCTGGCTCTTGGCTCCGGATGATGTCAGTTTGTTAAGGTGGGCTCACGTCCCGATAGCTTCACTTGCCAGCCTGCACAATACAAACATAGCTTTTAGGGTAGCACCTCTTTGTCCTGTGTAGACTGTGGTTAAGTGTTAAATGCATTTTGTCACCGTCTCGTTGAGGTTGGACTGATTGTGCTGCAAAGACTATAATCCGTCCTTCCGTTGAGTGTGTGTGGGTGTTGAGTGTGTGTGTGTGTGTATTGAGCGGATGCGTGTGGTTGTACCAGATGGTGCAGTAGACGCTACCTTTCTTCCTCATCCTCCTCATCATTGTGGTCAACCTATCAACGATTGGTTCTTTTATTTCTTTTTCCGCAATGCCTGGTGAATGATTGAGGTGTGGTTAAGAGCAAAACATGGCATTTCAAATGGCCAAAGGGAAGAGCTTTGTTCAAACTTAATATCCATTTTGTCAATATTGTTAAACCTTTTGCAGTCTAAACAAACTCAGGAAGTAGATATTAGAGTAATAAGAGTTATTCATAGCAACTCATCATGATTTCTCCTCTTCTCTCCTGGTGTCTGTTAACTCCTCCACTCCTCAACGATACGTCTTTCCTCCTCCTCTCTCCTCCTGGGTTCTCCTCCTCTCTCCTCCTGCTTTCTCCTTGTCCCTCCTCCTCTCCCACACAGCACCAGCAGGATCTGCTGGCCCTGAAGCACCAGCAGGAGCTGCTGGAGCACCAGAGGAAGCTGGAGCTCCACCGCCTGGAGCAGGAGGTGGAGAAGCAGCAGCGGGAGCACAAGCTGCAGCAGCTCAAGAACAAGGAGCGGGGCCAGGAGAGTGAGTCACCTGCAGCGACGACGTCACGCTTACATCATGACGGACGCGTGCACGTTGACACAGCGTTGTTGTAATCACGTTAACATTACATTGTTATGTTCACATTTGCATTATGTCGACCATGGTCACAATCACTTTGAAAGGGCGTTGTTATGGTCACGTTCACATCCCATCATAGTAAATCTTTGTGATCAGATTAACATCACATTGTTAGGATCACGTTCACATCCAATCACAGTACAGCGTTGTGATCACAATAACATGACGTTGTAATGGTCAGATTCACATCCAATCACAGTAAATCCTTGCGATCACATTCACACTACATCACAGTGAAGTTATGATGTCATGATCACGTTATTGTTACGTCGTCATGGTAACATTCACATGACATTCACATGATTGTGTTACATCGCCATTAACACACCTTTAACAACATTTAACACAATTTAACAACGCGATCAGTCACAACGCCTGAGCTAGCCGCTAAAGGAGGAACCTTGTGTGTGTTCCCATTGGAGGGACACGCGACAGAAGCGTAAAAACTAGTGACGAAAGCAACACGGGTTGCGCTCCAATCCTAGTGAAGGGAGATTGAAATTATCACGCCTCGTTGCGTCAGCAGATATCAATTGATCGCCACGGCAACGCTCCCAGTCGAAAGGCTCTGGGTTCGAACCCCTTGTCTGACGCCTCACATTTAAGGAATCCCAGAGCAATATGGCCTAATCTCTACTCTGTGTATTGGCTAACTGTGAACAAATGATTAAACAGTAATAGTGCTGGTAATGGTTGGATTAGTGGTATATCAAGCTGCCGTCTGCCCGTACATGACACTCTCTACGCCAATCTTCAGGTGTCCCTCTGTGTGATCCCAGCCCTGGACACAGGGCTCATAAACAGGGGAAGCTTTGTTAAGTGCTGCAGTAAATTGCCTGGAAGGGAATCTCATCAAAGCCAATTTGCCTCAGTGGCATGGAGCACATATTGGAATGTCAGCAATTCCAGTGTCAGTGTGATTTAGAGTGGCTGTATTAGCGCTTGTCACTTTCTTGTTTTCTAAATGACTCCCGTCTCGCTGGGGTTCCGGTAATTGACTGTCTGTCGCGTTCGAGCCCGGATGTACTCTGACGTTGTAATCCTTCCGGATATAACCAGGATCCTGTTGCCATCTGTACCCTAATATCACAGACAGCTTTAAGTAAACAAGTAAAATACCAACATGGTCCTAAGATTATCTCCTGTCTCTTTTCTTTTCTTCCTCTTCTTGTCTCCTTACATGTCTTTCTATCTGTTCTTCCATCTTTAATCTTGTCATCTGTTTCACTCCTCTTTCTCTCTTATCACCTTCTCCTCTCTCTGCTAATCTCTCACTCCTCATTGCCTCAACTCCCTCTTATCTTCTCTTCCCTCCTCTGCATCTCCTTTCCTAAACCCCTCTTCCCCATGTCCCCTCTTTTCCTCCCCTCTCCTCTCCTCCTCTAATCTTCCCATCCTCCTCTCCCTCCGCCCCCCTCCTCCCTCTCTCCACTCCCCTCTCCTCTCATCCCCTTTCCCTACTTCTCTTCCCCCTCTCCCCTCTCCTCTCTCTCCTCTCCCCTCCCCTCTCCCCCTCCTCCCTCTCCCCTCCCCTTTCCTCTCATCCCCTCTCCTCCCCCTCTCTCCTCCTCTTTCCTCCTCCTGTCCACTAGGTGCGGTAGCGAGCACAGAGGTGAAGATGCGCCTGCAGGAGTTTGTCCTGAACAAGAAGAAGGCGTTGGCCCACAGGAGCCTGAACCACTGCCTGCCCAGCGACCCACGCTACTGGTATGGGTGAGTCTCTCTCTTTCCCTCCCTCCCTGTCAGTTAAGGCTTTGTATGTGTTGAAGGGTTTCTTTGGTCTGCGTGTGACTGTGTCACATGGGCACAATATTACTGTACCAAAGGCCAAATCCTGCCGTCGCCGTAGCTTACTAGTACCTCTCCAAAACTTTAACTAGCCATCGGGAAGTCGAATGATAAACACAATCATGGGTGTAGAGACCCAGGGGGTAGCTATGTCAGCTGTTTAACACAGATATATAATATCTCATAATTCAACCTGAAGCATCTCTCACTGTCTGTCTGTCTGTCTGTCTGTCTGTCTGTCTGTATCACTGTTTTTAAAAAATATCTTTCTATCTCTATGTCACTCTATGTGTGTTCCCTAATCAGACCAGCATGTGAAGTGGTAGTTTATCATTATCCTTCATGGGAAACAAATAAAAAGGGGGATTTATCCTTCCATGTATTCTCTCTCTCTCTCTCTCGCTCTCGCTCTCGCTCTCTCGCTCTCTCTCTTTCCCCCCCCCCCCCCCATGTCTCTGTCGTGCTTTACTCAGCGTCGTCTCATTCAGAGAGCTAGGCGTGCAGTGTTGGCTTTTCCTCAAGTCACACATTGGCAGTCTCTTCATTTTCTTAATCTCGACTCTCCATTCTTTCACTCCTCCCCTCCCCTCTCTCCCGTCCCCCCTTTCTTCAGCTGTCCTTCATACTTTCATTTATTTGTTAATTCAGACGGACGGAACTCCGCTGGTTCAAAGTCAAAGCTGAAGATCAGAGTAGCAGCACAAGAGAATGAGTAAATCAGTTGCACTCTTTTTTTCGATGCCTCTGTGTTCCGCTGCCTCTTTGAAAGCTCCATCTCCCCTCTCTGTCAACTCCTCTTGTCATGTGGGGCTGGCCGTTCACACCTAAGCAGGGTTTTTTCCATTAGCGTCGACTGTTCTCCGAAAGAAAGCCCTGGTTTCAGGGGCATTTCTTCCCTTGATGTCGGCTCCCTGAATGTCCACTGATGATGCAGTTAAAGTGTTCTCTGCTGGTCCTATTCAAGAGAAAGTCCTGGAGTGGGTGAGGGAATAGAATATCTAGACTTCTATTAAGTTGTTTTAGGTTTGGAGTGGTAGATGGACCAAGACAGCTTATCCCGTCGATCAGACCGGGGGCGTTCTGCTTCCTGCAAAGCGCGAGGGCCGGCACTGCTATTTTTGTTAGGACCTATGGTTTAAATGAAATAGCAGCCTGCTGTGTCTTTTGTTTATTTTAACTAGGCAACCGCCGAATCACGGTTCTTATCCTAACCGCTATTTAAACATTTATCCTCTATGTAAACATTGTATAAGCATATGGCCCCGGGATGCAGCAACAGCCAGCGCTGGTTTCTCCTTCCTCCATGTGGTTAACACTTGTTGCGTCCCCACCACAGACGGCCCGCCTTCCAATTAATCTGATTGGACAAAAGAAAAAATAAGAAGATTAGAAAAATTAAAATTAAATGTCAAAAAAAAATACGCGGTGCATAGAGTGGAGAAAAGGGGAGGCACTCCACAATGCAAAAGCAGCGAGGAAAACATTTCACTCTCATTGAAAACCGTTCCAAAAAGCTGACCCCAGCTGCTGAAACGCGCTCTCTCTGATCAGGACCTTTACTCTGGTTTGAGTCACGGTAGATTCCTCCCACCTGGGACCTTCTCATTATGGAATGGAGCTCCTGGAATGGAACCCGGAGCTTTAGAAGACTCTGCGCTCTTCGAGGGGTCCAAATGTGCTCGCACAGGGTTCCAACACACGGGTAGAACGCGACCGCAACACCCAACTGTAGAATGTTGGCTGGAGTGAAGAACAAGAATAGTCTACCGGCAACCGCCAGCAACAACCACCCACGGGTACGGCACCTGGCCCCATGAGTTTGTTTAGGCTTTGTCGGAGCAGTGTCTAAGCAGTGTGACGTGGGAGGGTTCGAAAGTGGAAGGAGTCTGAACAAGAAAATCAAAATTCCCTGCTTGGAGGTTCCATTACGTAAGACGTATCAGGGGTTAGAGCTCTAGGGGAGGTGTCCATTGTGGGAGGCTCCGTTACGTATGGAGTACTTCGAACCTAAATGTTATCCTACCAAAACCAGGTGACGGCCTCACCGAAACCACTTTGTATTGGGTCTTTAGACGCCGCTGATTTCGGTTGTATTTCTTCTTCTGCGACAGGAAAACTCAGCACAGTTCTCTGGACCAGAGCTCGCCGCCGCAGACCGCCCTGTCGGCCTACAACCACTCGATGCTGGGGATGTACGACTCGCGGGACGACTTCCCCCTGCGCAAGACAGGTAACCTCCCTCACCATGGCAACCGCTTTACTATCATTACCTCAGGGGCCGGGTTGTTAAATGTATTTTAACACCGTGGTTGGGACTCAAGCGGTGATTAATCAGGGTGGGGGGGCTGTAAGGGGTTTAAATGGCCGCCTGGGATATCCTGGAAAAAACTTTTTTATTTTAATGCTTGAAACATTCCCCCCCCCCCCCAAGGACTTTTTCAATTAATTTGAATTTGGTGAAAATGGCCACAATACCAGTGTACCTCAAATAGAGCGTTCAGTACATTCTGTGTTTAATATCTATATTTCCTTTCACGCCTGCATAAAAAGCAACTATTGGTTAGATTTGTCCAAAAGCCCCATAACATCACTGAGGAACTCAGTGATGTTATGTCTTACGGTGGAACGTTGTACATTCCAGCGCCATGTCTACGTGGAGATGGGGTTTGCTGCTCTGTTTGACTACACACACCATCCCCTGAACACGTTGTAAATGGGACCATTAAATGTGATTCCATGTTAATTTGTCTGGATAAGCAGGCGGTGTAGCCTGAGAGTTAGCATGCAGAGCTAAAAGCCTTGTGCTCGATAAGTTTTGTGGAGCGGGGAGATAAGGAGGATTGCTGGGGAGATTTGCATACACATTGATTTGGTCACCACGTACGCACACACGCGCAAAGACAGACACACAGTCACACACAGACACACACACACAGGCGTAGACCTCCTGCATACTTGTAAAACTCATCTCGCACACACACACACACACACACACACACACACACACACACACCAAGTCCCACACAAATGTGACCACACACACATTAAAATCCAAAGTCGCATACTACTGCTCAACACACACACACATACACACCCTCCTGGCGACCGGATTTGAAAGTGATGATGATGATGATGATGATGATGTTGATTGGTGTGGGGGGGGGGGGGGGGGCATGCATGCACAGCGAGCCACGCGTAATGAAGTTAGAGATCAGGATCCGTTAGTTGGGTAGGCCGGTGATCTTACAGCGTGGCGCTTACCGCGGCGACCGTTGTCGTCACGGTTGACGTGGCTCTCTTTGTCCCGGTGACCCGCTGCGTGGGTCCCCGAGTCGTACGTGGATCCATGGGGTTAATCGGCCTCTTGTGTGGACTGCCGGGCGAATGGCGGCGCTCCAACACAGTTTCCTTGTCCCGCTCAAAGAGGCTTTGTGATGGCGGAGCACAGAGGGACACTTTAATACCGACACAGGAAGTGGACGGAGCCCAGATGACGTACACCACCACGCTCCCTCTCCGTCTGTCTGTCTGTCTATCTGTCTGTGTCTGTCAAGCACGCTCGCCTGCACAGGCACGCACACACAGGCACGCATGTACAGACACACCAGCATGCACTCAGTCCCTCGCCCACTCACTTACACACACTCCCACACATTCACATTTCAAGTACATTTGTTCTCTCTGTCGCTGCCTCTCTTGGTCTCTCTCTCACACACGCACAGATTCACACACTCACACTTGCAGAAAGGGATAGACGTTTTTCAATTGTTCTTTCCTTATCTTTAACTCATCGTGGCGTTTCACTCACCCGTCCATAAAGATTATGTTTCAGATGAATATAGGCATCCATTACATCCCAATTGACTGCTTACAGTTTAGCTTGAAGTCACTCTACGATCGCTCATTTTCTCTACTTCTATTTCTGTGAATAACGGAGGCAAATCAAGAGATGCAAATCCAGACGTTATATTGGTCTGATCAAATGCAATATGTAAATGCAATGCATAATTATCATCGCCGGAAGCATCT
>NC_082401.1:9528026-9567037 GCF_031168955.1 Gadus macrocephalus
AACACAAACAGACACAGAACAGGCACACCGACTTATTTTCTAATTGCGACTTCGTTATTGGACTGCGGTGGTGGCGGTGTCATTAACCCGCAGGTCGTCCAATCGCAGCTGCCAGCTGGCAGGGACCGGGCGACATGATCACAGATACAGTCATGGTCGGGCACCCTCTGCGTCCACCACAGCACAAGGAGCAGTGTCACGCGAGAGAACACGCTTTCAACATGTTGATTGGTTTTAATCAGGTGTATGTGTCAGCTAGAGGGCGGGGGGGGGGGGGGGGGGGGGGGGGGCTTGTTTGTCAGATGTGCATTGCAGCGTTGTGTGAGTTTGGGAGAACACAATGTATCGGAAGACATAATGAGGACAAAATGTATTGGAGCACTTAATCAGGGCATATTGTATTGGAGGACATAATGAGGATAAAATGTATTGGAGGACTTAATGAGGACATAATGTATCAGAGGAATTAATCAGGACAAAATGTATCGGAAGACTTAATGTGGACAAAAGTATTTGGAGGACATAATGAGGACATAATATATTGGAGGACATAATGTGGACATTATGTCTATTAGGACATAATAATAACGTTTGATCTTCGCTAAGGAATACATTTTACAGTAAACCCCTGACTGGTGCATTCTGGGTAGCTACCTTATCCTGTAAGCCAAGCCTACTCTATGTTTATATAGCAGCATGAAATTTTATATTATAGTCTGGGAAATTATATTGTATATTTTATGTATTCTAGGTCTCCTTGTGTTCCTCAGCATTTTAGCCCAACATGAGACTGATGTGTGCCTATAATTATAGATATATTTTATATTAATTATTTATTTTATATCACCTCCTTTGCGTCGGTGCCCAACCTGAAGCTGTGGTCTATATATATATATATATTTTACATTAATTTATATTTTTTATGAATGATCTTTCTCTCTCGTGCTCAGCGTCGGAGCACAACCTGAAGCTGTGGTCTATATATATATATATATATATATATATATATTATATATATATATATATATATATATATATATATTTTACATTAATATATCTTTTTTATGAATGATCCTTCCCTCTCCTGCTCAGCGTCGGAGCCCCAACCTGAAGCTGTGGTCTATATATATATATTTGTATTTATATATTTTACATTGATATATCTTTTTTATGAATGATCCTTCCCTCTCCTGCTCAGCGTCGGAGCCCAACCTGAAGCTGCGGTCCCGGTTGAAGCAGAAGGTGACGGAGCGGCGCAGCAGCCCTCTGCTCCGCAGGAAGGACGGCGCCATCACCACCGCCAAGAAGCGCTCCCTGGACATGGCCGGTGAGATGGGGCACCCTTACCTGAGGTTGATTTAAGAACCAGGCGGACAACTGATGATCTGAGCTTCCTTGAGTGGCTGCTAAACCTGTCTACCTAGTGAGGATGTTTCCTGACTAGGACAGCCCTACAGCGCAATATTATCTTCATTAGCACGTATCAGGGAAGCTTCCGCACAAATTAGGCACAGATCTTCTTCTCTTGTAGAATCAGCATGCAACAGATCAAATATTTATTCTTCTTCTCCTGTAGAATCAGGGTTTAACAGATCATTCTCTTCTTCCGATGTAGAGAAACAGTTTGAAGGAGCTTTCTTCTTCTCCTGTAGTATCTGTTTGTAACACATCATTCTCTTCTTCTCCTTTAAACAAACGAGTAACAGATCTTTTTTCTTCTCTTGTATGCATCTGTTTCTAACAGATCTTTCTTCTTCTCTTGTAGTATCCGTTTCCTGCAGATCATTCTCTTCTCCTCCTAGAATCTGTGTGTAACAGATCATTCTCTTCTTCTTCTCCTGGTAGAATCAGCGTGTAACAGCGCCCCTGGATCCGGACCTTCCTCCCCAACAACAGCTCCAGTAACATCCCCACGAGAACGGACTGCCCATTTCTAGCAGCCCGTGTGAGGTAACCACCAACAGAAGTGTGTGTGTGTGTGTGTGTGTGTGGTGTGTGTGTGTGTGTGTGTGGTGTGTGTGTGTGTGTGTGTGTGTGTGTGAGTGTGTGTGTGTGTGTGTGTGTGTGTGTGGTGTGTGTGTGTGTGTGTGCGTGCGTGCGTGCGTGCGTGCGTGCGTGCATTCATAATATATAAATAAAACGTATGTTTGAATAGCACTTTCCCATTAAAACAGTTTCAAAGAAGATACAAGTTGCTTGAAAAGTGGGTTACAAAACGCATTACAATCATAATAAAACCGTCTACTCTAAAAAAAACACGGAATGTTATGTTCATGGATAGGGTGGAAAGAAAAACGGTAGTGCAACTGACGAACGTGACCTGATAGATGAAGGGAGATGTTTGTGTGCTCTTGTGTTAATGTGTGCCGACCACGAGTGGAGCATAGGCCACACTATAGAGGAGTCCGCCTATTGAGTGGGTTATTGACGTCCTTGTATAGACTGGAGGAGGAACATACTTCAGTCTTCCCCGCTCGTGTCCTCTGAAATCGAACCGGCCTGCTAACCCTCCTCTTCGAACCGTGTTTGTGTCGGTGTGTGTCTGTGTGTGTGTGTGTGTTGTGGTGTGTCTGTCTATGTGTGTGTGTGTGTGTGTGTCGGGGCATAATAGCACGATATATCGAACAGTGGTCTCGCCAAACCTCCTATACACACGTCTCACTCTTAAGTGTGTGGAGATTGATGGATGGGCACATCGCTCACTAAAGAGGTGCATCCTCCTCTGCGCTCTGTGTTTGACTCCCAGGTATCCTGCTCCAGAGGCTGGCGGCCAGAGATGGCTCTGTGAGCCAGCTGTCTCTGTACACCTCCCCCTCACTGCCCAACATCACCCTGGGCCTGCAGCCACCGGCCCGGCCAGCAGCGTGAGTTCATCATCCACAACACTGCTGATGCCCCTGCTGTCAGTCAGCGGGGCTGCATTGAGCTGGATATTCAAATTTGGAATTTGAAAATGCGTGTAAACATCTTAGTCCGACCGACATCGGACCAAAATCGGACCATACCGGACATCTCATAATCGGGAAAAAAGAACACCTCGATAAGTTGTCTGCGTGTAAACCAAGCCATCGTATCGTAATTGGATTTCACGTTCTGCACATCCTCGAGAACTTCCGTTGGAAGGAGACCACATAATAGCTAGTAGTGTTGTTGCCGAACGACACAAGGTTTAGACGAAATCAACAACTCCCTTCTGGACGGGCGCGGAGACCCGGTTCATGCTTAACCAAGTGCAAGTGATTTAAACAATAAGTTGAACGCCGCCAGATAGTTTGTTGTTGCTGTGAGGTATAGGTCAACCAGAAGTGGCTCTATAACTACTTGTTCAAAGGGGTACAGTACCACATAGCGTAGTGGAATGAGCCATGCTCCGGCCTTTTATTCGATTTCTCTGATCGGCATATATACTCAAGTGACCGCTATCCGTTCGAGTGGCAAGTCGGTACATGTCTTAATCCTATCAAGCTATCCCATGTAAACGCACTGCCTGCTTCAGCAGGGGGGTTCTCAACATGTGGCACAAAAGCATTGATTGGGGCCCGGGAATATCCCTTTCAAGGGTCGCCCGATACATTTTATCCTGAGCATTCTCAAAAATATTTGATATTGGGGGTTGACAAGTGATATGTACATGTACGATAAAGAGTGTTACATTGCAGCGAAGAACATTATTTTTTCACGTTTCCTAGGAAATCTTTTCTTTTTTTCTTTCATGAAATGTCCAAAGGTGTTGAAGAGTGGGTTTGCTCTTTAATATTGTAGACATCTTTCCATGTGTTGCTAATCCTCTCCCTGTTCCCCCCCCCAGTTACTGTCAGTCCGTCAGGACGGAGAGAGCCGGCTGGCGTTGCAAGGGTTACAGCACGGGATCCCGTTGTCTCCGCCGTTCCGGCCCGGCACTCACTTGCCGGCCTACCTGGAGGGGGCTGGGGTGCCTGGGGGCTCCCACAACCCCCTCCTCCAACACATGGTCCTACTGGAGCAGGCCCACAACCCACTAGGTCAGTACATTCAGTGATGGAGAAATCCACTTCCACCGTCTGTTCCACTAGTCTGTTTCAACTAGCCTCTTACATGACTAGCCTGATTAAAGTAGCATCTGTAGCATTAGCATCCGTTTACCTAGACTGGTTATAGAACCCTCTGTTAGACTAGCACCTGTTAAGCTAACCTGTTTCAGTAGCATCTGTTACATTGGCATTTTAGTAACTAGTCTTTACAGTCGTTACATTAACTTCTGTTACAATAGCTTAAGTTACACTTGCTCATTTTACGTTGGCCTCCAATAGCTCCTATTTCATTAGCCTCTGTTACATTAGCCTTTGTTAAACTAGCCTCTGTTGCATAAGCCTAACCTTTGTGCCACAAACTCGTAGTTTATGTAGCAGGTTATGGGTAAACATAACGTTTTCCCTTTCTAATGTTAGTCAAGCGAAAGTAATTATGCTCAGACTTATACTGAGAACCTTATTAACAACCACATGCCATTGATTATAATACAGCAAATCCATTTGATTCTAAACAATGAGTTTCCTGCGATAGTTTTGCATGATATAAATGATTAATAAACGTCAAAGATTCGATTGAGGCTTGAGTGAATTTGTTTTCTCAACTCAAGTTTGTTTGAGGAGTTTAGGTTTGAGTCTGTGACCTCTCTTTGTTTTTAAAATAACTTTTCTGGTCGTCTTTGGCCTGTGCGTCATCGTTACACAACCGGCAGCCTCTCCTGTCATCTGCTGGGCTGGCCATCTGGCCGACCTGCTCGCCCGACCACCCAACCCGTCAGGGCACCCAGACACACTGTCACCCCCTCACACAACACACCACAATAAGAAAACCTTTTGTCGAGCGATATTTTCAGGGCCAATTAAAGTCCCTCTCACAATTGCATTCGTACTCAGAACTAACCAACGCAGGGAAAACAAATCTACCGGCCAGAGCAAAGGGGAGAAAGAGCATCACTTCAGTTATTCCATCTGATTGGCTGCGCTTTTTTAACAATGCAAAGCCGCCCGCGTCCATATTTGGAAATCAATAGCTGGCCAGCCGAGGTCAGACTGATATTCATTGCAGAACGCAAACTTGAATATCCGGATGGTCTCCCGAGGCGAGAGAAGCTCTACTCCAATTAAGACTGTCTGCTCCGCCAAATTACATCGGATATTAATAGTAAACAGTGCTTTTCCTCACCTCTTTTTGTAAACAGTCACCACCTCCAGCTGCTAATTAACACCCCTGTGTCTGGCACCCCTTCCCATCCCCATCCCCCAGGACTCCCCCTGCCCCCGCCCTCCGTGTCCAAACTGGCACGGGGCCACCGGCCCCTGGGACGCACCCAGTCGGCCCCCCTGCCCCAGCAGCAGCAGGCCGGGCCGGCCCAGGCCCTGCAGCAGCTGGTGGTCCAGCAGCAGCACCAACAGTTCCTGGAGAAACACAAGCAGCAGTTCCAGCAGCAACACATCATCAACAAGGTGGGCTACGGTGGCTGTGGGTGGATGGCTGGGGCTGTGCGTGTGCGTATGCTTGTGCGTGGGTCCTTAGGTGTGCGTGTGTGTGTGTGTGGGAGAGTCTACGTTTATCTGTGTGTAGGTTGGAGGGACGAGGCTGTGAGAACGTATATGTATGGGCGAGTGGGTTGAAATAATTGTATATTTGACTGTGCGTGCGTGCGTAGAGAGAGAGAGAGAGAGAGAGAGAGAGAGAGAGAGAGAGAGAGAGAGAGAGAGAGAGAGAGAGAGAGAGAGAGAGAGAGAGAGAGAGAGAGAGAGAGAATCCACTTTGTCTATTTCTGAGAAACCTGTGTGTGTTTGTCTGTGCGTGCGTGGCTGTGTGTTCCTTGTCGCCTCGGCAACGACACAGTGGAGGAAGCTGACTCCTTATATGGCCACACAGGAAGCATGACGGTGTGTGTGTGTGCCGGAGTGTTGGATCATTAGGGACGATGCGCAGCAATAGACGATAATTGACAAGCGGGGGAATATATAGTGTGCATGGCGTCACTGGGCTTCAGGAGCGTGCACGTATCCGGTGACATTTCATCTGGATTAGACTCAGTTAGTGTCATAGTGGATTGTGAGGTATTTTTTTGTCCAAAGCTTAAGCCTCAAAGTTATTTCAGAGGTACTTCTGTTTAACCACTGAAAAAGCACATCTTAGGTTATATTTTATGGTTATTGTTTTTTCTTGTTGTCATCCAATGCTAGTCAATAACAATAGCCGGGGGCAATGAGTTTAAGTGCAGAACAACGTTTCATTTTGCTTTAAATGTTAACGTCCCTGGGAATGAGGGAGTTCTTGTCAACTGTCTTTATGGCCTAAAATTATGGCGATGATGTCTTTCAAAAATCCAAAAGGGTTTTATCTCCCAAAGAGCTTTAACATATTACTTCAATTTAAGTAATTTGTTGTGGTGTACAAAATATGGAAATGCAGGAAATCAACATTACAGGATATGATAAAAAAAAAAAAGATAAAAGGTCAAAAATACAGTTTCCTATGGGTTTGCTAACGGCCATCATGTGTGGCGGTACAGAAAGATCCAGTCTATAAAAGCGCAGCGGTGGGCGCGGGATGGCGTGTCATTCTCTATGAGATTACACCAGAGCTGGTCTGGATAATCTGGAATAATCCCCTGAACATCTCTGGTTATGACCTAATGCTCCCGGGCTTTAGCCCCACATCTGCATGCTAGACTGCAGATCCTTGGTAACAACACAAACAACTAAATATGTCAAATGTCCACACGATATGCACTACAATTTAGGTAGTTACATCTGTTGTAAGTACATGTGTGTGTCTATGTGTGTGTCCGATGTGTGTGTCTATCTATAGATTGAGTTCTACGCTATCTTCTACCTCTCGGTTATACGCTGTTTGTTTGGAGAGGGACAGAAAAAGGCCAAAGGCCACCAGCCTTGAAAGTGTTGTCGTAAGACCGTTGGATTTCAGTGTAAAGGCTATTTTAGTATCGGATGTGCCGTACGAAACGGGGATTCTGTGAATTCTGTGGAAATCCTTAACCGAGGCAAGGGTAATCCAAGAACTATAAGAACACAAAATGCATATTGGTGGTAATGCAGAAAAGAAAACAAGAAATATAATTAAATTTGAAGGATGAGGTGCATGCGCTTGTGCAGTTATAATTGATGGTTTCATGGTTAAGTAAATTTTGGCCACACAGTCCAACTTGAATAAAGTATCACGTATTTTCAACATATAATGCAATTATTTATATATGGGGTTAGTTGTTGTTATTTAGAGGTAACCACAGTTACCAGTAAATATGAAGCCTCTGTTTTGGCTTCTTGGCCATTTCCAGAGTGTTAAGGACTTGCTGGCTTCCGAAGGAGAAGCACGATCAAACTGACTGACTTCAGTTCTGACCCTGGATGCCAGCGAGGTTAGGAAAACGGACTGGGGCTGTGTTATACTGTGCCAACGTTGTGGGAACCAGCGATCATAAATCTGAAGAGAAGGCTTGTATGGTCCTGTTTTTATAATCCCAAGATCATTTTTAAGCAGCAGTGGAAAGGTGCAGTTAAAGTGAAACGTTAGTGTTCCCCTTACACTTTAAAACGTCCTCCTTTCCATTTGAAAAACGGCCTTCGAAGTGTGTGTGCGTGTGTGTGTCTGAAAAGCTTTAACAATAAGAAGACAGAGTGACAAGCACTAGAAACGGAATATGTTTGTTTACACTGTAGCTCTCTCTCTCTCTCTCTCTCTCTCTCTCTCTCTCTCTCTCTCTCTCTCTCTCTCTCTCTCTCTCTCTCTCTCTCTCTCTCTCTCTCTCTCTCTCTCTCTCTCTCT
The DNA here is from genome assembly GCF_031168955.1 of Gadus macrocephalus. NCBI lineage: Eukaryota > Metazoa > Chordata > Actinopteri > Gadiformes > Gadidae > Gadus > Gadus macrocephalus. The sequence continues at coordinate 9,535,833 of NC_082401.1, forward strand.
CTCTCTCTCTCTCTCTCTCTCTCTCTCTCTCTCAAAACAGATACGTCTTGAGTGTCTCTCTCCCTCTCTTCCCACGCTTCATGTCCCAGAAAGTATTTCCTCTGTGAGAAAAGGAGAGATGGACAGAGCAGAAAGGAAGAAAAGCAAATGAGAGAAAGGGAGAGAAAGAGGTGGAGGGCGGGGAGGGAGGGTTTGTTTGAAGAAGGACAGGAATGAGGCGAGAGTCTGCTCTCTGACGTCAATGCACGCTTCTCTGGGCCACCTGCCAGACAGCTCTGTGTGTGTGTGTGTGTGTGTGTGTGTTTTATGTGGATGTGTGTGTAAATGTCTCCGTTTGTGTGTGTGTGTGTTTGCGTGTTGGCAAGTGTATTTTAGCGCGCTTGTGTGTGTGTGTCTCTCTTTGCCAGTTTGTGCGAGTGTGTTTCTGTCAGTGTTTGAGGTGTGCGTATGTGTGAGCCCCATCTGCAAACAGCGGCCACTACATCGATGACCTTAGACACCAAGGTTGTGTGTGTGTGTGTGTGTGTGTGTGTGTGTGTGTGTGTGTGTTTCTCCGGTCATTGCCGTGGCGATAAAGACTACCCACTGCCACAACAGAATTCCTGTAATAAGCCTCCCTCCTCCCCTGCACACACACACACACACACACACACACACACACACACACACACACACACACACACACACACACACACACACACACACACACACACACCCCTCTCTCCCTCACTGCTGGTATCTCAGGAAGTATCTACCTTCATGTTTTAATTTTGCATCTGCTCTTATCTTGATGTTTCATATTATTCATATTTCTTCTCTTTCAAAGAGCTGGCCTGCTCTCATAAGAAGATATTTACTCTTGTTAGGAGGTCAAGTTTCCTTACTTGTGGTTAAAACTAAAATTTCCCAATGCTATTTATTATGCCTGAAGGATTGCTTATGAAGTCAAGTTCACCGAACCCAAATGGATGAGGGGTGTTCCTGCTCTGGTCGGTTAGCTGTTCTGATACTCTGTCTGTCTCAAGAAAAGTGCATGTGGTGCCCTGCAGTGTCAGGGCACCACATGCACTATAACAAGCCCTCAGTGTTAATCCACGAAGCATCCTACCATCCATAGGATGCACACATCTCTCCTCTGACCTCCTCTCCTCCTCCTCCTCCAGATGATGACCAAGCCCAGCGAGCAGCCCTCCTCCTCCTCCTCCTCCTCCTCCTCCTCCCGCCAGCACCAGAGCCATCCCGAGGAGACGGAGGAGGAGCTCCGGGAGCACCAGGGGCTCTCCTCGGTCTCGCCCGCCAGCTCCTCCTCCTCGCCTCCGACCAACCACCACCACCACCACCACCTCCACAGCAGCAGCGCCGCCTCCCTGGCCTCGGGCCAGCAGGAGCAGCGGGGCCTGGTCGTCAAGCAGGAGCCCCCTGACCCCCAGGAGGAGCAGGAGGAGCGGGAGCGGCAGACCGAGGAGCTGCTCTTCAGACAGGTAGGGGGAGCGGGTGGTGGTGATGGAGGAGTGGAGGAGGTGATGGTTGAGACGGCGGGTGGGGTCGGGGGTTTATGAGGAGGCCGGGGGGGGGGGGGGAGTCGTGAGGGGGGTCAGGGTGACAAGGTGGGGAGGAAGTAGCAGATGTGGAGGAGGTGGAAACGGGTCGTTGGAGGCGGGAGAGTAGGAGTGGAGGAGGCCATGTGATTATGAGCAGACGGAATTTGGATGAGAGCGAGATGCGAAGCAGAGCGAGGGGAGATGGAAGAGGGGATCGGAGGGGAGGAAGTATGCAGAAGCAGGGGATAGGAAAGTCTAAAAAAGGAGAACAAATGGGGAGAAGGTGGTGGAGAGAGAGAGTGAGGTGGAGTTCTGTCTTGCCAAATCATTTATATTACAACCAGTTATATATACCCTCCTCTGCTCCCAGATATAAAAACTATGAATGTGCCATCTGCTTGTAGCTCCCGCAGTAAATCATGCAATCATATCAAATTTCATTTCATTATCGTCATAGCGATGTCCCATCAAACCTCAAATCTACAACCGTTTAATCTCTGTGGTCATCTAATTTGTGTATTAAGCTCCGAATGGAGGACCAACATTGGCTGGACTCCATGTTTTTACTAATACTAGTCTCAATGCCTTCATGACATTCGCGTGTTGTGTGTGCGTATGTACAGATGCTGTCATGCTAGGCTAAAGCATTAACCACGGCCTGCTTCTCTCAAGCACGAGTGTGAGAATGCACTTATAGCCTAATGTGCCAGGGCAGTGGCAACAGATGGACTGACTGTAATACTACACAGCACCTTCTGTCCCCCTGTCTGTCTGTCTGTCTCCATCTCTGTCTGTCCGCCCGCATGCCTGCTTGCCTGCATGTCTGTCTGCCTCTCAATCTCGCTGTCTTTCTGTCTCTCTGCCGTCGGTGATATAGAAGCTATTTTTAACTTGCAAAAACCCTGGGATGCAACTCCCAAAAACACACATCTATCACACTGGTCTCTCTCTCTCTCTCTCTCCATGCTCTCTTTATCATTCCTCCTCTCCCTCCTACTCCTTCTCTGCTGTATTTCTGTGAATGGCCATGGGCAGGTTAGCTGCGCGCGCACACACACACACACACACACACACACACACACACACACACACACACACACACACACACACACACACACACACACACACACACACACACACACACACACACACACACACACACACGACACTCTTGTGCAGTCCCGCACACAATCAATGTCTCCGGTCTCTGCCTCTCCATCAGCTAATCGTGTCAGCGTGTCCTGGTTGCCGCAGTGCCAACACTAACAGCTGAGAGGCCCAAAACGTGCCACAGTCACTCCTCAGTAACTGCGGGTTGAGGAGGATTTGCATACATTACTCAAATGTGCTCACTTACATTTGGACCGGGATTACTTTTGTGATTCCCTATTAAATCTTTTATGATTTTTCCAATTCAATGCCCAATAATTTGAGGTTTAAATGTCAACACACAGGAGATACAATTAATAAAGGGTCAGGGGGATAAAAGCTAATTTCATGCAAATGCAGAATGACTTTATTTTAAATAGCTGTCCTCTGTCCCTCTGTTGGTGGTGCTGCGTGTCTCAAACCGCTCCTGTCCTGAAGCCTCAACAGCTCGTGGGAGCTTTAGACTGAATATTCCTGACTTGCAGCAGTCTGCACACCAGAACAATCACATTTGCATATGCCCTGTAGCCTGTTCAGCCTTGAATGTTATTTGATTTCAACCTCTGATAGCAGGGTTGCTAAGTAGAGTTTAATACGATCCTGAATCTGCCTTGACTTAAGTTAATATTGTGTAATTGACTTAAGAGAAATACATTCAATTTGCTTGAATGAATGTCTTTGGACGATGCTTACCTATGACTCATTGTTATGTGTGAGTATACCACCATCTGGTGGCATAGAGAAGCCAATGCAAGCAATGTAACGTTTGTGTGTGTGTGTGTGTGTGTGTGTGTGTGTGTGTGTGTGTGTGTGTGTGTGTGTGTGTGTGTGTGTGTGTGTGTGTGTGTGTGTGTGTGTGTGTGTGTGTGTGTGTGTGTGTGTGTGTGTGTGTGTGTGTGTGCAACTGCCTGTGTGCGTGCGTGCAACTGCCTGTGTGCGTATGTGTGTACGCGGGTCTGCCTGTGTGTATGTCTATCCGTGTGTACGTCTGTCTGTCTGTACCAGCAGCAGGCTCTGCTGTTGGAGCAGCAGAGGATCCACCAGCTGAGGAACTACCAGGCCTCCATGGAGGCGGCTGGCCTCTCCATCAGCTTCGCCGGGCACCGCCCCTTGTCGAGGGCCCAATCATCACCCGCCTCCGCCTCCTTCCCATTGGTGGTCCAAGACCCGCCCTCCAAGCCACGCTTCACCACAGGTTGGTCAGGGATGAGCACCGTTAACATAAAAATCACAACGCTTGTTTCTCGTTCTTAATATTAGACTATTCATCCCATAGGGCTCCTCAAACGGTGGGGCGCGCCCCACGCACGAGCGGCAGGGGGGACTTTGTGTCTTTTTTTTCTTCTTTTTTTTAATAAACATAATACCAAGGGTCAGAAGTTTTTGCAGAACTTGAGCTAATAAACTGAACTTGGAAATTGTTTTAAGTCGTTGCAGATGTTATCTCGGCTAATTGTATTAATCTATTTTGATAATAAGGTGATTGTATGCAGGATGCTGGTGACATCAACTCAAACAGTGGTTTTGTACAGATAAATAAATAAATATTAGCAGGTTCTCAATAGTGTTTCAAATCAGGGGGCGGGGCGAAAAGTCTCCTAGGGGGGGAAAGACAGAAAATAATTGAGATCCACTGCCATAGGGACATGCAGGTGTTGGAGCAATTAAGTTGTTCAAGTAGTGATTCAAATGATGGATACAAATGTTGTTTCCAAAACTTCAGTAAAACATACTTCAATATATAAATATTCCCAACCCCTCCTATTTTAAGCTACTCTGTACTCAATTTCATTATTATTATCGCATCAAGACTTGCGCTTTCTTTTAAATCTTTAACGCGGGACACTTTGGTAGCTGCTCCAATATGGATCCTAAGCCTTTTTGTCGCCTGTCTCGTTCTTCACTGTGGACTAAAGTGCCAGGCAGTAGTAGAAGTAGGAGTTCCTTCATGGTGCGTCTGTGTCCCTCCCAGGTCTGGTGTACGACTCTCTGATGCAGAAGCACCAGTGCATCTGTGGTAACAGCACCAGCCACCCGGAGCACGCTGGCCGCATCCAAAGCATCTGGTCCAGGCTGCAGGAAAGAGGCCTGCGTGCGCACTGTGAGGTAGGAGCACCCGGTCATACCCCCGGGGCATGGATCCCTGGGTCAGACCGCTTGGGGAGGGATCCCTGGGTCAGTCTCTGGGTTAGTCCCTGGGTTGGGCCCTTCCATCGTCCAGCAGGGAAGGAGAGAAAGCGGGTGATTGGTGGAGGGGGAGATGAAAGCAGGAGACGCAGTGGGGGGGATAGCTGGATGTCACTATGAAGGATGCAAAATCTGAATAATAACAATGTTAGATTGTTTTTGAGGTGCCTTTTGTGTCCACAGGGGGGCACTAGGTTGCCAGAAATCTGATTACAGATTTCTTGATAAAAAGAATCCTGCACAACTTCTGAGTCCAAGATGACCATATTCTGAAATAAAGATTCTAGCCGGCTCCTGAACAGTTTCTATCCTTATGGAGGGATCTGATCTGATGTTTTTCCAACTGCGTATCAGATGCCGTGGGCTGTAAAAGCTCATTTTGATTGGGGTGTTTTCAGCTGATTGGAACCAAGCGCTGCCTCTTATCTGGGCAGTGCACGTGTGCTTTGTTGTTGCTCGTGTTCAAGACCTGCACGTGAGCAGAACAAATAGGCTGGCTGACGGCTTTGACTGCTCGGGAACAAAGTAGATGACCTTTATTGTGTGCGTGCGTGTGTGTGTATGTCTGTGTGTGTCTGTGTGTGTGTGTGTTTGCATGCATGCGTTTGCATGTGTGGATTGAGATAAGTACAACCTTGTCCCTCAAGCAGTCTGAGCATCTTTCTGGACATCTATCCCCTGACGCTCCTTCTCTTTCCTTAAGTCTCTCTCTGTTCATGTCCTCATGTATTTGTGGCATCTGGTAGGACGTGGTTGTAAGAAGCCTCCGTTCAGAAGGATTTAACATCGTCTAATAGCAGTAAGGCCTTGAATTAGGACACCTGTGGTTCTTCTAGAGAGATGGGCCTGACTGTAATCAACCAGTCTCTTTCTTTCTCTTTTTTGTAAGCACGTGAAAAATAAATAGAAAACTAATGCTTTGTGTGTGTGTGTGTGTGTGTGTGTGTGTGTGTGTGTGTGTGTGTGTGTGTGTGTGTGTGTGTGTGTGTGTGTGTGTGTGTGTGCAGTGTATCCGGGGGAGGAAGGCTAGTTTGGAGGAGCTCCAGACTGTCCACTCTGAAGCGCACGTCCTGCTGTACGGAACCAACCCTCTACGGCAGAAACTGGACTGTAAGACACACACACTATTGCCCACACATAAGCGCACACTGTTATATTTGCATACATACACACACACAGACACAAACACACAAACGCTAATATATTCACACATATATGCATGAACAAAAATATCCACAAAAACACGCATGCACTATTCTGCACACAAAAATGCATGTATTGGCACACACCCAGAGACAGGCTATCACCTTGCATGCACAGAGCCAAACACAGAGCAAACGGACACAGATACATTAACACACACACACACACACATATAAACACAAATAAAACGAACATGAAGATGCAAATGGGAAACAAGCACGCATAAAAGGATCCACACATTTTCCATGACATCATCCCATCAATTTGTTATTTACACGCACGCACGCGCACACGCACACGCACGCACACACACACACACACACACACACACACAGAGAGAAACTTTGTTCCAAGATATTTTGAACCACCACCTACAAACATCCGCTTAGCTCATTCATTCATTCTGGCTGATCTGGCTGCTAGCCACGCTACAGGCTCCACTCATTATAGCATAGCTGTACTACACGCTAGCTAGCTTGTTGTGTAAAAGTTTCAGATTCCGAAAACGTAATTGTACACCAACAGCTCGATAGAAAAGTGCTCTACATCGCGGCTCACATCAAGAACCTAAGGACACAATAGTCGGTCCAGGGCGACGAGTTTAAGGGCAGAATAACATTGATCAACACAGAGCAACAGAGCAAAGGGCCAGGAGAGCGTATTTAAACTCTCTGCTTCCCTTCCAGTGGAGATGTGACCTCTTGTTCTAGTGTTAGTGTGTTCACCAGCTGCTAGGGTGCAGGTGCAGCAGCCGCCACCGAGGGAAGCGATGAGTCCAGAGATGACTAAACCATCTGTTGAACATCAACAAAGCAGAAGGAGAGCTATATATATCCCTTAGAGATATGGACAGAGAAAACAGCCGCAGATTTGATCAGAAATACATGCTGGCTCAACACGGAATATATTATTCTTGTTTTGTCACCAATCAATAAAGAGAATAAAGAGAATTTAGAGTTTAAACGTGAATTCTCCATAGCCTTTTCTGACAGACCATTATTGTATATTATATGGATGGCTGTTCTTGTATGATGATGATGACATTTGAGTTTCAGTTTAAATATAAATGATTCAACGCATCAAAAGATAGTTGGTATACAAACAACTGAACAGAGTCGTGTGCAGTCAATGGATGGAATTATCAAATCATTGCAGATTTCTGATTGAACTGATTAAGTTATGTGTCAAAAGCATAATAAGATTTATAACATTAAAATATAACTGGGATAAAAAGGATACAATGTGTGTTTACCCTATGTTGTGCACCCAAACCCTTTCGGGGTCATAGGTCATACCGGTAATCACACCCTGAGGCTCTACAAGACTGCCTCTTCAACACTGATATATTGAGCTTATTCTCTCTCTCTCTCTCCCTCTCTCCCTCTAACTGTTTGTCTTTATCTCTCACCCAGGTGCTGTGAACCCCATGTTTGTGCGACTGCCTTGTGGAGGAATCGGGGTAAGTTACTGTTGTAACTACTCTTGAAGATGAACTATTTATCATAAGACTATTTCATTTTAATAGCACAGCTATTTATTAATCTCACAAACGCCTGATATATAGGGGATGTTGGCAACGCCAACGACATTACCTCCATTAGCCTAGCTGCTGTTCACAATGCTGGAGGTTCAGTGTGTTAATGTTAGTGACATCAATCTGTTAAAAATAACCCTTTTCATATCCAACATAAGCAAGCTAGTTTCCCTTTCTCTTCTCTCTCCCTCCCTCTCACTCTGTTTCTTCCTCTCCCCTGTCAAAATAATGGTGCTATTTGTTCTCAACTAACACACACACGCACACAAACCCACACGCGCACACACACACACCAGAGGCAACAAAAGCTGCTGCTCTTTCTGTGGAGCTGGTAATCATATCCAGATGTTTCCACTAAACAAGCTGTGTGTGTGTTACACTGTGTTTTATAACGTGTGTGTGTGTGTGTGTGTGTGTGTGTGTGTGTGTGTGTGTGTGTGTGTGTGTGTGTGTGTGTGTGTGTGTGTGTGTGTGTGTGTGTGTGTGTGTGTGTGTGTGTGTGTGTGTGTGTTTTACAACAAGTGTGTATATGGGTGTACAGGTCAATGATGGAGGTGGGCAAACCGGTGTATACATATTCATACGTGTGTGTGTATGTATGTTTGCATGCATGTCTCTCACTTTATCTCCTACTCGTTCTATCGTTCTATCTCACTACCTCTGACTCGGTTTATCTATCTTCCTCTCTCTATGACTGTGTTGTGTGATGGTGTGTAGCCTAATTCCAACCAGCAGGTGAAGAGGAAGATCTTTAACAATACTCTTCATGGGAAAAGAATATTACCCTTTAATGTCATTCTATTCCCCTCGCTCTCTCATCTCTCGTGCTAGCTCTTTCTCGCTCTCTCATCTCTCGTGCTAGCTCTTTCTCCCTCTCTCTCATCTCTCGTGCTAGCTCTCTTTAGCTCTCTCTCTATCTCTCTCACTTGCTCTCCCCGTATTTCTGTCTGTCTGTCTCTATTGTCTGTCTGTCTATCTATACGGCTTCCCCATTCTCTTTTCTCTCTCTATTCTCTCTTTTCTTCACTCTCTCTACCTCTCTCTCTCTCTCCCTGAGGGTTAGTTTGGTGGGAAACAGCAGGGCTGTAGTTCTGCTCTTTATAATGGCCAATGGCTCTAAATTGTTGTTTTCCTGTCTTACACACACGCACATGGACACACACACACACATATACACACACGTCCACAGTTGCAACAGACTCACACTCGATCACAAAAATGCACACTTGGACACACTCACTTTCAAGAAAGCGAGCACACAAAGACACGCAAACTCACAGACGCGCACTTAGACTTACACTCAAAGGCAAAAGAAAACATACAGACACACATGCATACACACTCATAAAGAGCATGCAGGCATACAAACAGGAGGAGGTGAAATTAGGCTGTCGGCTAGAGGAGAACCATCACTCTCTCATGCCAACACTTTCCCGCTCGTTTTAACAACACAAACACAGACTTATGCATCGCCACACACCCCTCCCTTTTGATGCTTTTGAACGCTTCTGTCTTTTGTCTTGACCATTGGAGGTCATAGAAGCATATTTACATGTTCAACAGCCCCCCACTTTCTAACTAAAATAGTTAAAATAATTATAGTTAAAATACTAGCTACACACATGGTAGTGAAATGGAAAACGTGGACAGGGTAACTGTTTCTGCCAGTGCACACATGCACTTATGCATACACGTGTACACACACGCACACACACTTGTTATATCTCCAATCAGTCATCTGAGTGGCTTTGCTTATAATTATTCCATGTTGTGATCAATAAGTGTGTGTGTGTGTGTGTGTGTGTGTGTGTGTGTGTGTGTGTGTGTGTGTGTGTGTGTGTGTGTGTGTGTGTGTGTGTGTGTGTGTGTGTGTGTGTGTGTGTGATTGGAGCCTACAACCAGGCATGCCTCAGCATTAATCAGACCTGACTGCTAAATAGCTGAGCTCTGTCTGAAGAACACACACACACACACACACACACACACTTAAACAGAGCGAGTGGAGAGAGAGTGACACAGGTCAAGCTGGCTTTCCCCTAACTAAAGTAAGGCTGAACATTCTTTGCCGATCTCTCGATGGCTCAACTCTTCAACTTTTCCTCTCCTCGTCCAACTTTAAATGCTTGATTCCGTATCCGTTTTTTTATGGTACCGTTTCAGTGTTTTTTTGCCAGGATTTTGGTCACATGGGACCATTGTTTAAACAGATTTTCTTTTCTCAAGTTGTTAAACCTTTTCAAAACTCTTGCAAGCTTCTATTTTAACATCTCTCTCTTCGGTTGTAAAATAATTCCCTCTCCAGAGAAGTATGCTAAAATAAACACAGAGGAGTATTTAGTCACTGTTAATGTTATTTACACTGCATCTTGTGTAACCCCAGTCAGCTCACTAGTCTTAGTTCCAAACACCGCTAAATCCATGCGCTTCTGAAGGCCATAATGCAATGATGTAAGGGTGGATTTGATGAAGTCCATGCGTATTTGATGAGGTCAGGTTGTCCTCTTTAATGTTCTACTTTCAAAGACACACAAATCACAGCAAAAGACAACAAACTTCCAAAAAAACTTTATTTGGGAGTAAAACTACCATTACAATTATCCCTTCTCATAATGATCAAGCAGTGCTGTGCTTCTTAAAATGTGGTGACTTGAATGAAAAATACCCTGGTAATGTTTCCACTTATGCGTGTGCGTGTGTGCAGGTGGACAGTGACACCATTTGGAACGACGTGCACTCGTCGAGCGCGGCCCGCCTGGCGGTGGGCTCGGTGGTGGAGCTGGTGTTCAAGGTCGCATCCGGAGAGATCAAGGTGGGTGTCCCCCCCCCCCCCCCCCCCCCTCCTGCAGGCTGCGGAAGAGCCCTGATTAGTTCCTCCCAACCACCGCTCGCCGAGACACAGGATTTAACCATGCTGTTGGCCCGGGTATTTCTGGAAGGGCTCACGTCTTGCTAAATATAAGCCTCGCTCTGGATGCACAGAGGGAGGAGAGGATGAGAAAAACTGTTCTTTGTCGCTCTCGCGTTTTCTTTCTCGCTCTCTCTCTCCCTCTCTCGCTTGCTCTCTCTCTGGTTCTCTCTCTCTCTCGCATGCGCGCTCTCTCTCTCTCTCTCTCTCTCTCTCTCTCTCTCTCTCTCATATATTTCAATCTCAAACAGAACCCCTGCCACTCCCAGCCTACCCCCAACCAATCTCCCCCCACCACCACATAGCGTGTGTCTGCTCCCCTGCCTGCCAGCGTCTGGGTTCGCGTTTTGAACCCAGTGGGGTGTGCTGACACTTTCCTGCTAGCGGCTAGGCTTTATTAGCTTCACACCACAGCCACCTGCAACGCAGAGGAGGTAGCCTAGTGCTGACACACACACACACACACACACACACACCACAGGCTAATGATATACTTCGCCCATGGTCATCCGCTATGCCAACATCCACGCGCCGTTAAGCTATGAGCTCTGTCTAGCGACATTGCTTGTTTATATATAATTGGCTGCAGATTTTTTTCCTATTAAGTCATTGTAAAGTAAATTTTTGATTTAGAACAAATGGATATTGGCCTCAAAGAAAGAAAGAGATTAATTGTTTGCTGGACGTGCCTTGTCCTTCTATTAACCTTACACACACATACACACACACATACGCGTGCGCACGCACACACACACACACACACACACACACACGGAAACATTGCAGTTCAGTGACAGTCTTCCACCTGCACCAGCGATATTACGAAGTACATCTCTCTGGAATTCCGTCAATCCCTCTGGGTCGTACACGTGCCTTTTTTCACTTTCTCAAATTCCTTTCATCCTTTACTTCCTGTGTCTGCTTTGTGTCCTTGTCCGTACACACATACACACGCGCACACACACACACACACACACACACACACACACACGTGCATATGCACGCACACACAAACACACCAGCTGAGGTAGTTGCTTCCAGAATAATCTACAGCAGCTGACTCGATTGATTAAAGCTGCACTCACTCTGCATTGGCTCTCAAATCTATCCAGGGTCCCCAGTAATGTCTAGAACCCAAAAGAAACAGATGGTGTGTGTGTGTGTGTGTGTGGGGGGGGGGGGGGGGGGGGCGCGGTGTGTGTATGTGTGCGTGCTTGGAAGCAAGGTGCTTAGTTGTATTTCGTAAGAATCAAGTCATTCCTGAAGGACAAAGTTACGAAGACATCCGAGAAAGTTTGACCTCATGCTCCTCATGTCGTCTGCTAAGGTGGATGAGAGCGTTCTATGAGGATGAACTTTAGTTTGTCTGCTTGCTTGCGTGTCTTTTTGGAAGTGAATGTGTTTCTCTTTGAGCCCAAAACATTGAACATTTGATAGAATACCTCAGCTTCCACTGCATTGCTGTAGACCAATGACTGTCCTTGTTTTGGATGACAGAACGGGTTCGCCGTGGTACGACCCCCGGGCCACCACGCGGAGGAGAGCACGCCCATGTGAGTGACCTGGGGAGACCATCAAGCCCGTCTGGGGGGGGGTCTAGTGTGTGTCGGGGTTATTGTTTTTGCCCTATTGTCTTACCTGTAGCCAACCTTGAGCAAGATGCCCTATTCCCTACCTGCTCCTTAATGACGTGGATCTTCCTCTTTTCTCTCTCTCTCGCTCTCTCTCTCTCGCTCTCTCTCGCTCTCTCTCTCTCTCTCTCTCTCTCTCTCTCTCTCTCTCTCTCTCTCTCTCTCTCTCTCGCTCTCTCTCTCTCTCTCTCTCTCTCTCTCTCTCGCTCTCGCTCTCGCTCTCGCTCTCGCTCTCGCTCTCTCTCTCTCTCTATTCATCTGTTGCTCTTCCTAGGGGTTTCTGTTACTTCAACTCGGTTGCCATCGCTGCCAAACTTCTCCAGCAGAGGCTGAGTGTCAGCAAGATCCTCATCGTGGACTGGGTGAGTCCTGCCCTCACGGGTAGAGCAGTGTGAGGTGCAGGCCCATGTGAGACATATGTATCCGTCTAACATATAAAGAGTCCATCTCTCTGGAACTTCTGCTATTATTCATATTAATAACCTTCTGAATCTTCCGAAAATTGCAAGGCTATAAAAGCGACCCGCCGTTTATGTCCCACGGTATAGGTTTTTATTATCAGCCCAAAGACTGCATTCAGCCATGGCTTGGATTTACTTCAATCCCCGAAAATGTACAGAAATACATCCGTAGAAGCAGAGCTAAATCCCAGACATTTAAACAAATAAAAGCAATTCAAACGGCGGAGCCGTCTGGCGCGGACGTTGTCGCGTTTGTCACGGGACGCAGACAGAGTCGTGTGTCTTGTTTTTATAACGAGCCGGACCAGCGTCTTTAACGGGGCACCAGGGAGGAGGCTTCTGTCCCCCGGGCCGCTCACGCTGGCCCCCTGAAAATCCCTTTTGAAGAGCCTTTTCATTTCCTGTCCGTCTGTCACACTGGTGCATGATGGGAGCACAGCGGCTCCTGGCTTGTCACGCCGTGGCGCGGGGACACTCAATATAACCTTTTTCTGGGCTGTTGTTTGTCCAAATTCTTGGGATACAGATACCGTGGGCCGGATTAGGATCTGACCAGGGTGGTTGAATCATTCAAAATGAACTGTGTAGCCCTTCCCTTATATTTAAACTTGTGTTACATACAACTCTGTTCTCTGTGAACTCTAAAGCAGCTAGCGTAAACGTCTTCAGCTGTCTGTTTTCCGTCATTGAGCGTTCTCAAATCTGTGCTCTGCCGTCGTTCCGCTGTCAGTATGGGTTACGCTCTTGATTGAGTTATCTTTCCATCTTCCCTCACTGCCTGGCGTGAAATACACATCATGCTGTTTACAGTGAACGTCTCGTAAAGGACTGACCCGAGAGGTAATTACAGAGCGCTCCTCCAGAGCTGATGAACGATACGGTCACTTGTTGGACCGTCGGCATCATGAGCTCGCGTTCCCCTAGCCGCACGGGTAAATCAGTGTTTGTGTTGTTAGCTTGGCCCGAGGTACGGAGTTTCCTCTGCAAAAGCCACAGCGACCCACTTGACATCGCCTTAGAACTCACGGCGGCCAGCAACGGCTGCCCAACCCCGTGCGTCCGATGTGGACTCATTCAGGGACGGTCCTTTCCGATTTTAACCCTTGCCTCTCCTGTGTAGGACGTTCACCATGGTAACGGTACTCAGCAGGCGTTCTACAGCGACCCCAACGTCCTCTATCTGTCCCTCCATCGCTACGACGACGGCAACTTCTTCCCTGGCAGCGGGGCGCCAGACGAGGTGAGGGCGGGAATGGAACTCGGTCTGTCTGTCTGTCTGTCTGTCTGTCTGTCTGTCTGTCTGTCTGTCTGTCTCAATGTTGGGAAGATCTTGAGAGAATCAAAAACAGTTAAACTCTCCAACCAAACCAAAGATGATTGAGAAGCCAATGCTCTATGCACGCATACACGTGCACTCAGGCATGCACGCACACTCACACATGAAAGGAAACAAAAAGTCTTGAGAAATGAGATTATAGTTTTTGTTTAACTGGCAGCCTTCACTGTGAATCTTCTCCGCTGGAGTTAGATACAGAGAGCTTGCCAGCAGGCCCTGAGAACCTTCAGCTACCCGTCTCTGTGGTAGTAAATGGAAAACTGCCATTTTTCAACCTGGACCTTATTTTCCTATTATTTTGAGTCGAAGTGCACCTGATGCATGTGTAATAATGTATGGGAGGCTGTATGGGAGGCTGTATGGGATCACATGTCATATTGATGGTTATATTCTGTGTGTGTGTGTGTGTGTGTGTGTGTGTGTGTCTGTGTGTGTGTGTGTGTGTGTGTGTGTGTGTGTGTGTGTGTGTGTGTGTGTGTGTGTGTGTGTGTGTGTGTGTGTGTGTGTGTGTGTGTGTGTTGTAGGTGGGCACAGGAGCAGGGGTTGGCTTCAACGTCAACATGGCGTTCACTGGAGGACTGGAGCCTCCCATGGGCGACGCCGACTACCTGGCTGCCTTCAGGTAAGACCCCTCCCCTACCGGTCTCTCCCCCTACCTCCCTCCTGCAGCCTGTCTCTCCCTCCTCTCTCCCTCAAACTGTCTCCCCCCCTTCTTTCTTCCCCTGCCCCACCTACCTTTCTCCCCTCTACCTCTCCCTTGCTTCCCGTCTCACCCCTACCTGTCTCCATTACCCCTCTTCTACCTGTCTCCCCCAACTCTCCCTCTCGTCTACCTCTACCTCTCTCTTCTATCGGTCTCCCCCGACTCTCTCTCTCTCCCCTCCCCCCTACCTCTCTCCTACCTGTCTCTCCCTCCTCTCCTTCTCGTCACCCTCCTAGCTCTCGTTCCATTACCTCGCTACTAACTGTCTCCCCACCTCTCCCTCCTAACACCTCTCCAACCCTTCCTCCCATTCCTTTCTCTCTCCCTACCTCCATCCTACTAGTCTCCCTCCTGCATGTCTCCCCCCCCCCCCCCCCCCCACCCATTTTGTCTCCCTAACCACTTCCCTCTACGACGTCATCACCCTCTCAAAAATGCAACAGAGTGGTTGATGACAACCGGTGACTGATTGTTCATCACCAGGTTACCACGGTGACATTGAAAATCACACCGCCATGATGCATCGTGCGGTAACATCTATCTTCTACATGGGAGCGTGGCTAAATGTTAGCAATAGAACGTCTCATAGCTCCAGCAGTGCTATAAAGAAGGAATTCAAAGAGCAAGTGCTCACTGTGATGTGCGATGTGTGATGTATTCCCCATGTATCTGCCTAGCGTTAGCCAGCATGGTGGTGATTTGCAGCAGTACAGTAGACTAGCGGGGCCAGCTGGGCCTGGTTAGCTCATCCTGGTGCCAGGTCTGGGTTCTGTTAGTCATCCTGCTGCTGGCCCAAGGGCTATTTATATCCTGCACACAATGCTGTATGCACACCTGTAGCTAGCGCAGGCTTACTTGAAGCTAACGCGTTTTCACAGGCTAACCCAGTGTTTCCCAAAACTGGGGTCAGTTCGCCTGGCAGGCAGATGGGTTAGAGGGACATTGCTGACTCATGAGCTAAAGAAAATCTATGGTGCTTCTCTTGATCAAGAAAAGATTGTAAACAGTTTTGAAAGGTCTCATAAAGGTCATATAAACAGAATAACTGCCATTCATAGCCATAAGCACAACCTACTACTCATAACCCGGTGTGGTGCGATGTGCGTAAGGTAACTGGGACTTTGCTATTACAGGGCACATGTTGATAGGAAAACAATGCAGATTCACAACGATGTAAGGGGTCACAAAAATATTCATACCTTTTTCAAATCTGGGAGTCACAGGCCGTAAAAGGTTGTGAGGCGGACGGGCGTATCGCTGAGGTCAGGGCATGTCAGCCACAGCCCAGTAAAACAGACACGGTGCTGATGTGCACATATATCAGCTGACACACACACTCACACACACTCGTGTGCACGTCATCGTCTTAAACGTAGCCCTTTGAAGATGGTGGTGATGTATGTCCGTCCGTCCGTCCGTCCAGTCTGCCTGCTCCAGACGCTATGAATCCTCAGGACATCGCATGTTAACCCGCGGTCCGCACGCGAGCCAGCGAACACACACCCTGCCTGGCTAATGCACCCCAGGCCTCTCTTTGCCCTGGTCTGTCTCTCCGTCTGTCTCTCTCTCTCTTTACCTGTCTCTCTCTCTCTCAACCTCTCACTTTCTTTCTCCCTGTCTCCTTCATCTCACCCTCTCTGTCACCCTTTCTATCTCCCTCTCTTGCGCTCTCTTTTCCCCTATCTCTCTCCTTCGTAATCCTTTTCCAGTGTCTTCCTGTCCTCTTCCTGTCCCTCACTCTGTCAGCATACCCCACCTTCAGACCTTTATTTCTCTCTGATGTGCACTTGTGGCACAGACATACACACATCCTACTATAACTATACATTGAATTTGGTATGTCTTACTTGGAGCTGGCTAGCTCACTGGCCCAAACATGTTTTTATCAGGGCCCCCAGTGTGGAATTATTTTATTTAAATGCTTATTTATCTATTTGTCTATGCACTGATATTACGAGCTTTTCCGGCCTATACTGTCCAGAACTGTAGTTTTGTTTGTAGCCAGGATTTTAAGCTAAACACGTATCACAATATCTGAATCCAAGTCAACATGTTGAGATAAACACTGTTCTTCTTGCGTATGGGCTGAGGTGGAGGCGGTTCTGTCTGTTGCTTCTGCCTTCGGTGCGAAGGTCCATCCTTTAATCTGCGGGGATGTTTGTGTCTGTTTGACTGGCTGAGTAGTATAGTAACTCAACGCTGGATCCAACAGACAGGCAAATGAGAGGCCGAGGGTTATTGGCTCAGGAAATAGGCCCGCTAATCCCAACCCCAAAGTAGTGTGTGTGTGTGTGTGTGTGTGTGTGTGTGTGTGTGTGTGTGTGTGTGTGTGTGTGTGTGTGTGTGTGTGTGTGTGTGTGTGTGTGTGTGTGTGTGTGTGTGTGTGTGTGTGCACAAAACATTCACTATAATTGGCATCCACTACATTTGGACATAACAACATGTTTTATTGTTGTTCTACTCATGAGATGTGATATCCTCCAATACGATGCATCCTATCTTAATCTTGACCCACTGTTGCTAGTACCAGTTGAATTAAAGTGCATAGAATTATACAGCGCTCTTATACAGACACACACGCAATAGACGGGCACCTGTGATAGTCATGCTTACAAGTTGGGTGCAGGCACAGAAAAAAAGCTGCACACAATCACACAGATCATCCTCACCCTCACTGGAATGGCTACAAATATGAGAGCATAACATGACACACAAGTGCATGTCTTCTCCGACGTCTTTCTCCATCTCCATTTCACCCTCTCTCTCCTCTTCTTCTCCCTCTCCCTCTCCCCCTTTCCGTGTCTCTCACCCCCCTCTCTCCACATCCTCTGCGCCACGTTGCATCCACAGGGAATCAGGCGTGATTCTCCAGAAAGCACAGAGAAAAAAGATAAGAAAATTTGCCCTAATGAAAACCAGAAGCATCGTGTCCCTCGCTCTCACTCACTCTCTCTCCCCACTCTGTGTCTGTGTCGCTCTCTCACACTCTCTCTCTCCCCACTCTGTGTCTGTGTCGCTCTCTCACACTCTCTCTCTCCCCACTCTGTGTCCGTGTCGCTCTCTCACACTCTCATCCCCCTCCCCTCTCCCCCCTCCTTTGCCATGAACTTGGAAAGAAGAGAGAGGGAGAATTAAATTTAACTCAAACCAGCTCTCCTCATGGCCAGATGACAGGTCTTTGAAGTGTGTGTGCATGTGTGTGTGTGTGTGTTTTTCTCTCTTTGGCTCGCTCTCTCTTTTGCCCTCCTCTAGTGTTTTGTGAACGGAGAGGGAAAGCCTCAGAGCTCTAGAAGAGTTAACCCTTTGTTTACTGGTTTTTGCAAACCTTCACCACAGGTTCCTTTTCTTTTGATTTTGGTTTGACGTATCGTCCATATTACCATTTGGATGAAGTGAGTTATTGATGGTTGATCATAGGTATTGATTATTGATTCAAAGTGTCTTGCAGCCCTTCCTCTTACCACTTGTTAAATCCCCAGGAATTGAAGGGAGAAACAGCAGCTTTAGTTTTGTATGCACATGATCTGCGTGCACTGTTACCTGTTTGTACTTTAGGATGGTTCTCGTGCATGAGGTACACAGGTTTAGCTGCATGGACAAAGCTTAATTCTGTATCTGATATTATTAATGATTAATTTATCCAGGTTATAAATAAGGATGAAGATAAGTTTCTGTTCTGGAGGCAAGATGGTTGACCGCCAACAAGCTTGTGCTCGAAACGTGTAAAAAATAATTAATTCACGCTATTAAGGTGACTGGTCCGCATTCACAGAAAACCAACACAACCCGCACTTAAATGAAAGCACACAAGTGCTGTAATCGGTGACCTTCATGTTTTATACAAACACACCTGTTACTAGGAAACCAAACACAAGCGGACAAACTCTGAATGCCAACACCTCCAGTGGGGATCTTTCACGGGAAAAACTGGTCGATAAAGTGGGGGTACGTGTTCAGGATGTCCTGCAGCGACTGTGTGGTCGTAAACTCCCCCAAGACCCTTCATTAACAAAAAAATCGTTTTTCCATCCGTGCATACGCGGCCTCTGATTCATGCACAATTACACGCCTTTAAAAACGCTGCTTTGGTCGCATTGCTCCAAGCTAACTGATCACTGAAATCTTTCGATTCGGTCACATGTCAGATGTTTTCCCCACGATTTGGGGCTTCGTGGGGGACCTGTACTGGGACTGTAGGACCAGGAAGATACTAGAGGTATACTACAACAGAATATCCATAGCAGGACATGTGATCCCTCTGTTTTTTTTTGTTTGTTTTTTTATCTTTTCCTCTAGAAGAGTCTAGGAAGGACTTGTGGTTATTATCTTCTACAGCTTGTCTTCCATAAGTCTAGACGAGATGTTGAGGAGAGAGGAGAGTGTCTGCAGGGAATGTGGCCCTTCTGATCTAGAAGTGTGTGTAGAACATGTTGATATTTCTGTTCTAGAAGAGCATGGAATACACCTGATCTTCTGTTCTAGAAGAGTGTGGAGAACATGTGGTTCTTCTGTTCTAGAAGAGTTTGGAGAATATGTGGTTCTTCTGTTGTAGAAGAGTGTGGAGAAGATGTGGTTCTTCGGTTCTAGAGGAGTGTGGAGAAGATGTGGTTCTTCTGTTCTAGAAGAGTGTCAAGAAGATATGGTCCTTCTGTTCTAGAAGAGTGTGGGGAACATGTGGTTCTTCCAGAAGGCTTGGCGTCCGGGGGCCTTCTCAGCAGGCTGTGGTGGGCCGCAGGAGTGCCTGTGGGCTACTTCTTTTGCTGTGGGGTCTTTTATGGTTTCAATGTTAATGGCCCAAGGCTGTGTGTGTATGAGCATGTGTCAATGTGTGTGTGTGTGTGTGTGTGTGTGTGTGTGTGTGTGTGTGTGTGTGTGTGTGTGTGTGTGTGTGTGTGTGTGTGTGTGTGTGTGTGTGTGTGTCTAGGCAGCTGAAAGCCGCACACTTTTGACTCGATGCGGTCGGTGTATTTCTCCTTTTAATATCGTAGCTGTCTGCGAGAGCCTTTCATTGAAACTCCGAATCCGTCCCTGAGAATGTTTGGGTTTGTTTATGTTTATACAGATATAAGAAAGCTAGAGAAAGAAGGAAGACACACAAAATATGAATCCTGTGTCACTGGCGTAGGGCCATAAATATCGGGGGATCCTAACCACTCAATAGTATAATATACTGAATTCCAGAGATTCTGTGAGGAATATCTTTGAAGGTTATACTTGGTAATCACTCCTCACTCATAACGTGTACATCAATTGTCTCTCTAAAATGTACTATTTCAATTGTTTGTTTCTGTCATTACTAAGTTTTTCTCATCTCTCTTGTTTTTTTTCTTTTTACTACCATCGGTAATCCTCTTCATGATGTTTCATCCTGACTCATTGCCAAATCATACTGATGCACAGTCAGTGACGCACTCTCTAGCCGTAGCATCCTGGCTGTCCTCTTGTACTACCTCCAGCCTCTCCCTCAAACAGCTGTACACGTATGCGTGTGTGTGTGTGGGGTTGTGGTTGGTGGAGGGGTGGCCAGTGGAGGGTCATAATTTGGTGGTAAGCTTGAGATGGAGAAAACAGAGGTCTTTGGGATTCAGGGCATGCTGCCTGCGCACAGCCTCGTACACCACTGGTGTACCCCTGAGGTCGGCAAAGTACAGGGGGCCGGCAACGGTACCCTGAGGTACTCCATCACCCTTAACCCGAAACACTGAGGCTTGCTCAGATACCCGAGTGCCATCCAGGAAGTGTTGCTATTATTATACAGTGCATGTTTTCTGTCATGACAGATCCTGGCAAGGAGTTGTATTTAAGCAGCTTTATGTAGTGAACACCTTACTGTTCTGTAGGCACTATGAAGTCTTGTATGTGTGTAAATGCAGGGGACCACAGAATGAGTCAGCGTTGGAAACTCCAAACTGCTCCAGCAGCTCGTTATGAGACGTGTTGGTGACACATTGCAAAAAAACCTCTTCCTTCATCGACCGATGCGTTAAAATAAACATCCTGCGTCCCACCCTCCTTGCAGAAACACACGCACACAAACAGACGTGCACGCACACACAAACACACAGCTGTACATGCACACAAACACAAACACACACTCATACCCACAGTGATAAATACAGGCATATATTCAGTTAAAGTTGCCATTAAAATTAAAAACCAAATAATAGGTATATTCAAGCACTCTTGGTTTCCCTCCTACCATCAATAAGTTTGTCTACTTTAACCTCCCATCATTCCAAAAGTATCATGAAGTTAAACCTTTTTGTGAATCTAGTTGATGAAACATTGAAGGGTGTTGTTAACTGTTGTAAAGTTGGATGAAATCGTCGACCAATACATCATATTGCGTAGAGTATTATTGATGGCATATACTGTATGAAGACGCCATGTTGTTGTTGTGATCCTCCAGGACGGTGGTGATGCCCATCGCCAATGAGTTTGCCCCCGACGTGGTGCTGGTGTCCTCGGGCTTCGACGCGGTGGAGGGCCACGCTCCTCCGCTGGGCGGTTACAGACTCACCGCCAAATGTAAGCCCTTGCTTCACACCCACCGGGCCCGTCTGTAATCGCACGCCGTAATTAGAAAGCGCCTTGTCGCGATGAGAATCCCCGCGGGGGTTTAACCGAGCAGAAATAAGAGGGTAAGGAGACCGGGATGACGGCATGTGACCCGGGTCATGGGGGGGTCACTGGATGGATAACAACATGTATGCGGACCGGGGTGCGTGTTGACGTTGTTAATGGTTTATTTTGGGATGAGATGAGCGAAAGTTTCGTTTAAAGTCTTATCCTGTTACTCCCTCTTATTACTTCATACTTCTCTCACATTCTGAAGGAGGGTCAATGTTTTGATAGGATTTGTTTTGATAAGCCTTGTTTATTTTTCCCATTAATCATTTAGTCTATATAATGTAAACAGAGGCCAAAGGGATGTCTTAAATGTGCTTGCTTTATCTGACAAGCAGCCAAGGAATACAAAATGATTCCCTTTTATAATGACCCATGAACCAAATAATCTTATTGAACTGCAACATTGTGTGGCAAATGTTTGTTCATTTGTACTTGATTTAATACTTAAATTAATAATCGATTATCAAATTGGTTTTGATCGATTTTCGTTCAAAAGATTAATCAAAGTGTTTCAGCCCTAATCTGAATCATCATGGATCCCTATAAAGGTTTCCATGGGTCTTAGGGAGAGATGATCAACAGTAGCCTAGTGAGACCATCCTGATCCATAAGTTCACATTCTCCTTCTCTCACTGGTGTAATGCCTCCACCAAAACGTTTTAAATGACAGGACCAATCAGGGCAGGGGGGGTTCAGTTCCTGACACACGAGCAAGTTCAATAGCAGTGCCTGAGGAAAACACTTTCCTTGTTTTGACGAAATAGACAGAGTAACGGTGTGAAAAGATGAACATAAATATGCAGGGAAGGTGTTTCTCGGATGAGAATATGGTTTGGTTTTACTTCCAACCGGATTCGGCAAAAACTAAGAGAGCAAGAATGTCACCTAGTTATTTAATCTGATTGCCTCAAGTTTTTTTTTAACAATGTAAGGCCTCGCCCATATGTGGGAATCAATGGCTCCCTAGCCAAGGCCAGACTGGTATTCATTGCAAAACACAAATCTTGCCATTACTTCGTTCGTACTAAAACTACTTCTGGACGGGCTCACGTGGCTAGGTTAGCAGGGCTAAGCAGGGTATTGGACACTAAGGGGAAAGCGGGATTGAGGGAGGAAACTGTCTGCCGAATGCATATTAAATATACTATATATTATCAACAAGATATATTACATACTACACACACATTCCTAATCTTCCTGGAAGAGGGGTATAGAGGGAGAGAGATCAAAGTAAATTGCACAGCGAAAGCCACATTTATTGTATCAAACCTGCCTTATATTGTGGCTAGATTTCAACCCAGCAAATCTCTGATGTTGTTTCTCGCTCACTCTCCCTCGGTCTCTCTGTCTCTATTGATCATATGATTCAATAATCCTTTGTTATATGCACTCTAAACCCTCTCCCTCCTCCCCTTTCCTTTGGTCAACATCCAAGTGTTTAGGGGCCTAAAAGAATAAGCTCTGTCTCTGGCTTTCCCTTTTCTATTGGCCCGTGTCTCAGTGATGTCACTTCCTGTTTGTGCAGGCTTCGGCTACCTGACCCGGCAGCTGATGGGCCTGGCTGGGGGGAGGGTGGTGCTGGCGCTGGAGGGGGGTCACGACCTCACCGCCATCTGTGACGCCTCCGAGGCCTGCGTCTCCGCGCTGCTCGGCAACGAGGTAAGAGACGAGATGGGGGGGCTGAGAAGAAAGGACGGAGGGCTGGATGGAATGGAGGGATGGATGGATGGATAGTGGTTTGGTGGAACTAAAGGAGGATGGATGGATGGATGGATGGATGGATGGATAGATGGAT
Source organism: Gadus macrocephalus (assembly GCF_031168955.1). Classification (NCBI taxonomy): domain Eukaryota; kingdom Metazoa; phylum Chordata; class Actinopteri; order Gadiformes; family Gadidae; genus Gadus; species Gadus macrocephalus. The sequence goes on from NC_082401.1 coordinate 9,558,908, forward strand.
AGTGGTTTCGTAGGAATAAAGGAGGATGGAGAGTTGGATGGTTGGTTGGTCAGTTTGTTGGATGGGTAGCCTATCAACGGAGACCCAAATCTTCTTGTCGCAGTTGAATAGACCTTCAACCAAACAGAGCAGCACAACGTGTGTCCAATCAGCGGCAGCCATGTTGGTTGTTGATGACAATTCCTCAACGGCACTCCCATAGGACAATCCTCTGTACAGCCCTCGTATTAAACCCGCCTCACATTAGACACAGGGTTGTCATTGGTCCGACCCGGGACCCGGTAGAGAGGGATGGAGGGAGCTGTTCCGGCTCTGTTGTGGAGAGATGATAACATGAGGGAGAGCAATCCTTCTCTATTCTGTACTCGATCATCCCAGCAACCCAAAAAGTGTGTGTGTGTGTGTGTGTGTGTGTGTGTGTGTGTGTGTGTGTGTGTGTGTGTGTGTGTGTGTGTGTGTGTGTGTGTGTGTGTGTGTGTGTGTGTGTGTGTGTGTGTGTGTGTGTGTGTGTCCCAACGGCAGCATCAGTGGCACTCCAAGTCGCCCACTCTGTTCTAATGGACGGCGGAGTGCTTTCTTGGAAGGCGTCTCCGCCGCTAGCTCCCCCGCCCTCCAGATTACTGCTCCGCGATAACGCAATACTTTATTGGTTAGAGGACTAATGTCCTTCAAGGACTGGGCAACGGCAAAATGAATTGAGAGAAAGAGGAGGGTTAGGGATTTAAAAGTTAGTTCATAGTTTAAAGCGGTATAGTGAGTGCGTTCCTGGGTTTGATGCGTTAGTCCGTGGAAGGTTGAGACGCCATCTTGTCCCATTGGCAACGTACAAAGACTTACCATGCTCAGACAATAATTCAATCTTTTACTCCCAGTCTACATATATTACTTCATGTGCATATCATTGCTCTAAGTCTTATAAAGCTACTTCCATTTCCAAGTAGCACTAAAACCGCTAGCCAGCTCTTTGGATGTTCAATGAGTTTCGATTTTGATGAATCGTTGAGATGACGATGAAAATAAAGTTTTTTTTCTCTACTTTTGACTTAATCTTTATTGTATTCATACTCAGAAGGCTGTGAATGCAATATGGCGGTTAAGTTGGCACCCATGCCTAACCTCAACGCCACCAAACTCCATTGGTCAGTAGCTAAAAAGAGGTGCGCAAATAATGATCGAATATCCAGCCCCATAATACGCCATAATTTTTAGGCCATAATACGCTGAACGCAGTGTTTATATGTTAGTCCTAAAGTGGCCGCTGTAAGTGTTGCTGCAGACCTAGCCACAAGCACACCCTTTCAGTGTTTGTCGTAATTAGCCAGGGATAACCTGCTCATACCGTTTCTCGCTGCAGTAGGGAGCCTTTAACGTGGTAATAATGATTTCATATGGGTACTTAGTTTAGTTTAAATGTTGGGCTCACTGTGACCGTTCACCACAGTCTATTACTGGAAGGTTACTGTGTTGTGAGGACACAGTGTTTGTGTCGCATGCCCCGAGAGTGATAGGTTTTAAGTCTGTGTTTTTGATTTGATGATGCATAAATGGGATTTTATGCTTTTTTTAAAAAGCCGAAAGAGCTCTTGATTAACTTTTAAATACCATACATATGAACTCAGGATTGTTGGGACATAATAGAAAATAATGATATTATTTATAGAATAGAATATCAGATATATAAAATAATAATATAATATTATAATAAGCCACAATGGAGAAATATACAGCTACGTTCAGATATGCTTTTTCTAATAATAATTAAGTTATTACGATAATTACCCCAAAAACGCTGAAAGGTGACCTTGGTTGCCCTGCCTGATCTGTTGTTTCAACCATCTTCGAGACAAACCTGCTCGTAAAAAACCATCGATTGGCATCGTAAAACCAACCAAGTGTGGCCCAGGTTCATGTGGGTCTTGGACGAGGTGCAAAACAAACACAACAACAATGGCAGATCGCAGTCATAAAGGTTAGTTGCCGTGACGACTCGGCCGATCCAAGAACAACATTAAAAAGAAAAACCTGTTAAAAAATCTTTTGTTACACGAGTGCACAGAACATTAGAGAAGAAAATGCTGACATCTGTTTGGAAATGTTTTGACATTCGGACAGGGGGAGAGGACAGTGGGTGGACGGATCTGATTAGCGAAGCAATTTAAGAGGAAGAGGGGTTTTCCGACTTGGCGTAATTAACTAAAATAACAATGTTCATAAAAAACATGTAGCGCTGCAGAGCACGAGCATTCACTTCCCACGCCAAAGAACAATCTGCTTTTCGATTTCTGTCCGTCCATGGCGCATGTGTGCACCGTACCGATAACCAGTGAAATAAACCAGCAATGGAAACTCTCCATAACCAGGCCTTGCTTATATTGGGAATGGGTGCTAATGGCATGGGATTATCGACCATAAAAGTCCCAGGACCATAAGGTTATTGGGAAGGAGTTTATCTTCTGGTTTGGATTGAACCTCGATGTCAAAGTCCTAAACGGTGTTAGCGGTCTGTCATGAGACGCTGCAGGACGACGCTGGGATGCCGGGTGGCAAAACATGTCAGGGAACCCGCCAAGCTAGCAAACACCCCTGAGCTGTAATGGGACTGTTTGCCTTGGAGAGAAAACACAGGAACTCTGACTTGGCTAATCCATCCCCCTGAGTCTGTTTACCTGCTCGGAGCCCACCTATGAGTGACTCAAGGACGAGCGGTAATGACCGCCGTGGTAACGCGCGGCTCTGCGGCGCAACGTCCACCAGGACATTGTGTTGACACAGAGGGGATGAGGAGTCCCAGGCAGCCACTGAAAGGACTGCGGCGTGAAGGAGGGATGAGGTCATATCCCGTTCTATGTGAGAACGTGTTGTGTGTCGTGGCTCTAAACTTCCCTCAAAAGCTGTAATCTGACGTATTTCGTCAAGCTAAACCACGAAGCATCATGGCAGCTTTGTTTCCTAGCTAGTACGGGTCATTTAGGACTATGTCCCAATCCATAGGCCTTAATGCAGACGTCAACATTACCTGCTAAGTGGACTAGTTCTTACTATAAACAATATTGAAAACAACAAATTCATCGGCTGTCTCAGGGGGCTGAACCTGCAAGTTCGTTACCCATGTAGGCAATCGGCCTTGTCAGAGATCCATGTTCGATTCCGACGTTCCTGCACTCCAATTTTTCCTGTTAGTTTGCCCTGTCACGTCCACAAAGACACAGAACCCCATTGAATAGCCCCTCGGACGGGAATGCATTGAGTGTGAACAAAAACTAAAAGGAAGAAAAAAGGAGTTGCGGTTTGTTTTTCCGCCATGCAGGGGGACGGAGCCCCACACAGGAAGCAGGGTGAGGTAAAGTCACAGGGTAGCTTAGAGGTTGGGTGGAGAGGTGGTGGTGGGGTTGGGGGGGGGGGGGGGGTACAGAGGGGCTCTGGCTCTCAGGTTTCCAGCGCCTGCAGAGTCCCAGCTCCGGCTCCAGCAGGAATCTGGAAGGGGTCAGTGGCAGAGTGCCACAGGGAGCTGGGAATTATAGAAGCAGGTAGGAGGTGCAAGACGGAGACCCTCTCCCCTGACCCGGGGTACTCTGCTCCCACAGGCCAGCACCCGGGGAGTGGGTCGCCGGCCCACATCTGAGAGTGGTTACTCTCACGCCGGGCTGGGGACGGGGTCACGCACAGGCCCGGGGATCGAATAATCAAAGGAAATGAAGGAATCGCTTGAAGTCAAAGAGGAGGGAGGACTCTTATTGTTGCGGAGGGAGCTGTGATCACATCTGAGGAAACGGGTTAAACGAACACTAAAGTGTTGGAAGGTGTTTAGGTGTTTGTGTTTGGGGCAAACGTTGCCCCTGATGAAGTTTTATTGGGGACCGTTACGATTTGGGAGGATAGTTAAAGCGGGATAGTATAGTGTTTAGTGTGTTCTACTCAGAGAAGTGACTGAACTCCACCCCCAAACTACCTGTGGGCTTCCTTGAACTAAATGCCTTAACCTGCTCCTTAAAGACCTGCATCTGAATTCACTTTTAATTCACTTTTGTGCAATTAAAGTGCTTGCTACATGACTAAATAGTAAATGGCAAATTATAAAGTATCTTTTCGACATAGTTCCAACTATAGTTGACTTAAGCAGATTGGATCTTCAAATCTGGTGAAGAAGCAAACCTGGGGAGCAACAAAAAGAAAGTACCAAAGAATAATGATGTTGTAAGAACCATAGTAATGAAGTTTCCCGTTTCATTCTGGAGGGCTTGATAAAAGACTGCGAGGGTGGTGATGCCGGTGCTGTACAGAATGGCTCATTAATAGCCATTGACTGTGATTAAGTGGTAAGCAGGCCAAATGTTGACACTGCTGATTGGCAAAGAAGAACCCTTTTCGTTCTCACAACTTGGGATGGTTCCTTTCTTTGGTTCCTTTGGCGAGAAGCGTGTGGTAGATCTTTTTTGAAGACAGCTCTGATGACCTTTGGCGTTTGTTGACAGATCAGACTTGGAGAGGTGTGTTTGTGGCTGCTCTTATAGCTCATATTGAAGAGAGAGAATTTGCCTTGATTGTTTGATTTAAATGGAGAGTGGACTGGATCACTGGCCGAATGCAAGCGCATTTATCCTAATCCCGATGAAGGTCTCCGTAATGGAGTTGGAATGCACACTTGTGGAAAAACCCTTTTTGTCTGGGAGCGTTTCTTTTTGTTGGTATGCAGGGAAACGAGATGGGTGGGTGTTCTGTTCTTTGTTGTTTTTTTGTGGGTTTGGACGTCTGCACGGTGCGATATTAATATCAGAAAGTTAGTGTGGAGGACGAAGATGAGCAGGGGAACACAGCTGGGTGCGTTGGTCAGCTGGCCCTTTGTTGATGTAGCTTCCAATGGCCCGAGAGTTCGTTTTGTCTGGAACCTTCTGGAACTTTCTAGAACCCACCACAACAGTGGACCGGACCTATGAGGGGCCAGCCTCCAGCAGGTGCTGCCCTCCCTTCAGATGGTGGTTTCTGCACACGTGCCAACATATTAATCGGTGTGCATGTCCTCCTGCTCAGGGGAGCTGGTCATAGGGGAAAAGCTTGAGGTCCACAGTCACTGGGTCTCAAAGTACACACCGACTTTTGTATAAGAAAGCCCACTTTGTTTTTGTCACGCCAATCAAGACAGAATAAACCTCGAAGGTCAGTTGTTCCGGCTGGATTGATCAAATGTCAATAGTGGAAACATCAGCTCTTCAGACTAACCGTTTATTACGTCAGCGTTAACCGCACAACCAGACCTTGGAGCTTGGTGGAATGAATCGGTCTCTAATCCCTGGCCAAAGCATCCCCTCTACGCGTCTTTACGGGACCACTACCCTCCCGCCCGACCCCCAGACCGGGCTCTCCAGCGTTTTACGGCTGGCCTCAGTGTGAGAAATATATCCCTGTGCTTTTATTGGCAGGGCGAGATGAGCTCGGCTATAATGAGCCTCGGGTTGCCTTTGAAGGCGGCTCAGATTAACGGCGGGGAAAGGGGGATAAAAGTTTGTGAATGGACTTTACAGGCTTTCGCGCGCTTCCCCCCCCAGCTCAGCCGTACGTAATCGCAGAGCCTCTCCCGTTAAACAGCTCATGAATGATGCTCCGGCAACGCCAGTCAACTCTGGACCAAAGACTAATTGATGAATGCGTGCTAGCAGATGTTTTTCCAAGCCGAAATGATTCGATAAACAACGGGCTAATATGCTAATTGTTGCCATCTGTCAATGAGGTTATTAGGTGTGTTTACACTGCAGCTACAGTCGCCACGCTCTGCTTCCCCCCCCCCCCCGTCCCCCGTCTCTGGATCGGCTTTCTCCTACCACCTCCATCACCACCGCTACCACCACCTACCCTCCACCACCTCCACACACCTCCTCCCCACCCCCCCTACCACCACCACCCCCCCACCACCCACCACCGCAACACCACCTACCCTCCACCACCCACCACCACCCCTACCTCCACCACCCACCTCCGCACACCACCTACCTCCACCACCCCCCCACCACACCCCAACCTCCCCACCCACCACCGCTACACACCTACCCCACCACCCACCACCGCTAACACCACCTACCTCCACCACCCACCACCGCTAACACCACCTACCACCACCACCCACCACCGCTAACACCACCTACCACCACCACCCACCACCGCTAACACCACCTACCTCCACCACCCACCACCGCTAACACCACCTACCTTCACCACCCACCACCGCTAACACCACCTACCTCCACCACCCACCACCACCACCTACCTCCACCACCCACCACCGCTAACACCACCTACCACCACCACCCACCAACACCACCTACCTCCACCACCCACCTCCATCAGCACCACTACTTCCCCACCCACCACCACCGTCATCACTTCCACCCCTACTCCACCACCACTACTACCCCCCCAACTGCACCTCCATCACCACCACTACTACCCCCCCACTCCAGCACCGTCATCACTACCATCCCCTAGCTCCACCTTCACCACCCCCCAACTCCAACACCACCACTACCACCTCCCAACTCCAGCACCGTCATCACTACCACTCCACCATCAGCACCATCACCACCATCACTAACCACCTCCATCACCACCTACCACCACCCACCTCCTCTACCAGCACCACCACCATCACCACCACTACCCCCTACCCACCTGCCAGGACTACCACCACTGCCACCGCTTACAAGGAGAAAACCTTCCAAGGAGAACCTCCCCTCCATCCCATCCAGAAAAAGGTCTCTTGATCCGCACAATAGCCGCGGTTAGCTGGTTCAGTTAGCATAACATAATCAAGCGTTCTGGGTCCCTCGGCCGTGTGCGTAGGCGAGAGCGCAGTCAACAGTCAACAATGGACGCCTTGTCGACTTTCCTCCCGCTGAACAAGTGAAATTCCTTCTCCCTTTCCGCTGTTTTGCTTTCGGCCTCCCTCTCAGAATGTTTTGCCGGTGGAACCCTCCTCTTCCTCACACCCGTGCTCAGGGCTTTCCACGCCGTCGTGGTTATGTTGGCCGCCGGTGGCTGCGCGTGTGCGTTTGAAGCCTCTGCCACACGCGAAAGAAACACTTTTTTCCCAGGCTTCGGTGGGTGCAGTGACAGAGAGCTGTCTGGAACAAAAGAGCACTCAGCAGTCCTGCACCGTAGAGATGTGGAGCTCCACACACCCACACACACACACGCACGCACACACGCGCATACAGCAAAGAAATAAAATAAACAGGCTGTGTGCGGTGAAGGAAGGAATTGTGTGTGGGTGCGTGTGTGTGTGTGTGTGTGTTTGCACATGCTTGCGTGCATGAGGATGTACACGTTTGTGTGAACGTGTGACCGTGTGTACGTGCAGCGCTTGTACCTGCCAGGCGGGGTCCCTGGAGTTTGCTGACAAGAGCCATTAAAGTTTATGAGCGTGAGGCCCGGCTGTCAATCAGACGACAGACTCCCTCATCCAACCCTGCTCTGGGGGCGGGGCTCCCAGGGACCCTGGGGACAATCCGGGCCGGGCCTGGCTGCCTGCCTGGCTGAGGCTGGGGTGAGGCTAAGGATTTGGCTGGCTGCTTGGTTTAGGTCAATGTAACTGATGGCACCCTGTTGGTCTGAGATGGACTCTGAATTTTGAGGTGGCAGGTTTTCATTCAAGAGTGTGTTAGTTAAGAGGTGCTTAATTAAATAATAATTGTTATTATAATAATATTAGTAATAATAATATGTAGGTATTAAACCCATTTTTGCCATGAATAAAATAATAGATAAGGCATGAAAATGAAGATAGTTTCTTTCAGTTCCTGACGTCTCTGTGGTATAGTTTATCCTGCTATTTTCTTCACTCATTTCCTGTCCGAGATCAACAAAGTCCATATTATCTTATGTCAGTTATCTCCTCTGTCTGTGTCACATTGGCCCTTGTGTTTCTGGCTGTTGGTTTCCTCCTTGTTCACACAAAGGCAGAGTAACCGCTAGCTTATGCTATATCGGGGCTTTCGCCTTATGCTATATCGGGGCTTTCGCTATGTTTTAGGTAATAAGTCACTGCAAAGTACAGAAAGTACAACTCAAACACTGAATTGAGGGCGTGTGCGTGCGCATTCAGCGTGTTTGCGTGTCAGCTTGTGTGTGTGTGTGTGTGTG
>NC_082401.1:9567137-9592137 GCF_031168955.1 Gadus macrocephalus
GAGTTGTGCTTTATAAATGTAATTCATAAATGAGTACTATATTTTTGGTATGGGAGTACTTTAAACAATCTTAATATTGTATTACCTATATGAATTAACATTCTTGTGGTTGGCCCACTTGGTTTGATGGCTCAAACGTTTAAAGTGTCTATTTAAGGAGACTCATCTGATCATTTCCTGTTTCCTGTGTGAAGGCAAGTACTGGCGCTCTCTGCAGCGGTCTGCGTCGAAGCTGGGCTACTCCCTGAGCGAGGTGCTCCGCTCTGAGAGCGAAGAGACCGAGACGGTCACCGCCATGGCGTCACTGTCTGTCGCCACAAGCACATCAGCAAAAGGTCTGTGTCTTCAAATGTCCTTCGCCCTGCTCTCGCTCTCTCTTCTCTCTCTCTCTCTCTCTCTCTCTCTCTCTCTCTCTCTCTCTCTCTCTCTCTCTCTCTCTCTCTCTCTCTCTCTCTCTCTCTCTCTCTCTCTCTCTCTCTCTCTCTCTCTCTCTCTCTCTCTCTCTCTCTCTCTCTCTCTCTCTCTTGTTCCGGTCTCTGCCCCTCTCTCTCTCTCTCTCTCTCTCTCTCTCTCTCTCTCCGCCTCTTTGTTTTTTTCCCCCTTTGTGACGTTTGATTTTTGTCATGCCCTTTGTTTAAGTACAAATGTGGACACAATCCTACCTTTTGATTATTATTTGGTTCCTGTGTACTTTTTAGATAGACAATACCTAATATCTTTGCTTTGATTTAATGTCGTTCTCCCAGGACTGAGGAGGAGCCGATGGAGGAGGAAGTGGACCCGGCGTTCAACCACTCATAAGCCAAGCCTGCCTCTCGGACATTGTTCTCGTCCAATCTAAACCACTGTTTCAGTTTAAACCCTGCCCTCCCCCCCCCCACCACCCCCACCCCCCTGCCAGGTGTCTCACCTATTGCTATCTCAATGTGGCGGGGGTCCTAGCGCGGAATGGGGGGGGCCGGGTCTCCGTTTCATAGAAGAAACGGGGGCTCTGGGGGGCTGAAACAGAACACTGGTGTTCGGTTGTGCACAGGGGGTTGGATGCTCGGCCCACGTTGTGTTGCGTTGTCATCTTTAACGGAGGGCCCGAGTCTCTGAGCCGCTGCTACCAGGCCGCCTCGAGACGAGGAACTCAAGGTTGGAAAACCGAGCCATCGTGCGCTGTCGTGCCTCGAATGCCAGTACTTTAGGACTTTAAACCGACGCCGTCTGAATGAGGCACGGATCACCAGACGGTCATCTTTGCTCTGGGTTGAGGTTCTCGGTCTCCCTCGCCTCTATCGCCTCGCCTCTTCTCCTTTTTTTTTTATTTCTGAGTCTGAGAGCGTGGATGTATCCTTGATCCGGGGACCGTAGCTTGATGCCGTGACCCGCGGAGCACAGTTGGAGATGGAGGAAATGCGAGTGTGGAATACATTTCTGCCCGAAGTCCTCTGGATGAAGTGGAATGGAGGTGGTCGATTCGAACGGTGATTCTTGGCTCTGTTCCGACTGATGGTAAATGACTGCAAAATTGTGCCTTTTTTTCGAACCTGGTGGATATTTCACAATGAACTGAACTTCAAGACATTTTGCCTTAAAGACAGGTTTGGGAACAAGGCCTCTTCTCATCCTTATCCTTTTACTATTTTTTACTCGGGCGGCAAAACTTTCCAAGCCTGCATGCTGTTGGCATAGAGACTGGACGACTGGCATGTTTACCCATAATGCTTTTCACACAGCCTGTCCACCCTGTAATTAAACCCTTATTTTTTCATCGTACCACTTTTACCTGCTTTTTGGAAGGTAGTTGTTGACCGATTGAGTAAAAGCGTGGCTTGGCTGTGCTGGGAGGTTTATTTACTATTCTCCAGACAAGCCTGATTTTCCAGCTAGGATTTCTGAATGGATGAAATAACAAGCATGCACTGCATTCCAATAACGTCACAAGACGAAGCATGATGTACTATCACCCCTTTATTAATCACAGGAGGTCACATTGTCAACCAGAATTCGTGCATTAAGCGTGTCCACCGACAAATAAACATCAGCACATCACTGATAGAGGAGCGAGCTCCTCCCCACAAAATATTTCCCACGTTGAGGACAGTGCAGTGTTTTCAGACGCCAGACCGGAGACGGTGGGTTTTAACAGTGTCTGAGTCGCTCCGCGCTTCAGTACGCGACCCCCTGTGACACTAGTGAAACGCATCTGCTCTCCCCCTGTCCTGAGCTACCGACCAGGTGGGAGGGAGTGAGAACATGTGCGCTCATATACTTGTGGGTGAGTGCGTGTGTGTGTGTGGGGGACGGGTGTGTGACACGACCGGGAGCCAGACCTACAAAGTCAAATCACACACTTATTATTCTGACGGCACAGTAAGGTCGGCGGACACACGTCTGTGTGGAGAGTTTGTCTGGTTCATAACTTTCATCTATCTCTGGCCACCAGAAATGATCTAAGAGATGGTGCGTGATGTACATCATCTCGGCCAGCGCTGCCGTATGTAGCGCCAAGGACTGCCCGGCAGTACGACCCCCACCCATCTGGGAGAGGAGGGGCAGTGGGGAGCTTCGTCAGCCACAGCCTGCAGGCGTTTGACAGTTTGACAGTTTTGAACATTGACAACGATAGAAGCAACGCATCTTGACGTAGCTTGATTGAGAACACCCAGGACCACCAGACCAACTCCCCGTCACCACCAGACCAACTCCCCGTCACCCAGCTCACATTGTCTTTCCCTCTGGGCAGCTACCTTCTTCCACGGTCGTTTTGTTTCAAACTCTACTTTTGCATTGAAGCCTTGTTTCTCGACGCAGGGGCGGGGTCCTGACAGGAGGTCAGGAGGATATCTTTTCCAAGACTTCTCTCCCCCTCCCCCTCCCCCAACCCCCCAGCCCCCCGAAATTTGCCAGCTGTTTCCTCGGTCGTTTCGTTGCTGTATCTGTTTAGTTTTTTTTAAGTGCAGTCAAGTGACTATTATTGATATGTTTTGTGTTGTACCTTTTAATCATTTTTTTATTTTGTATACAGCACTTTTCGCCCCCACCTGTCTTTTCCTCCTTTCCTCTCTGTTACGTTGTTTGTTGTACAGTTTACATGTTTCAAAACCGAAAAAGGGTTTGGATTCTGGTGGGCGAGGACATTTTCCTTGCTGTTTTTTGAGCTCCAGGGTTTATGGGGAAGCTTTGGGAATGCAAATACTACTTTGTACAATGATTATAATAATTGTGTATTTACTATACTGTCTGTTCATAGTAGATTTATATATGAAAAATATGCATATTATATTATATATATATAAAAATGAAATATTATGAACTTGTTTTTGAAATTAGTATTGCAAGGTTTATATTTTCATTGGGCAAATTTGTTGCCCTCTCGAGGGTATTAATGAAAGCACCACTTACTGTCACTTGCTACGGTTGGCTCACCGCTGAGCAATATAGCATCCCATTGGTCTTGTGTTCCCTTGCGTCAGTAACAACGACTGGCTTTGAGTTGTGTTCATCCCATGGTAGTTCTCATACTGTTCCGAGTTACATTGCCTACGACACTCACACACTACAACATACTGTGCAATCACTGTTACATTACATTGTTCTCTGGAAAAATGGCTTTTCTTTTTCCGTTTAATTCATCCCTCTCCTCTTTATTTAAGATGTCAACTCGCATATCTTCACGCTGGGTTCTGTGCACCCTTTTGTTCAAAATATACCTTTCCTAAATTACCAATATTTGAATGTCTATTGATGAATCAATCGGTAACATTTGCATATTCATGATTTATTTTTGTACAATCTTAATAATTCACACGCTTATCCTAAAACCTTCTCCAAAGAGGAAGATCAAAAGACGGATGGACACGTGGCTATCCGCAGCCCCCGTACCTCTGATTGTATCACTGTGATCAGCCAGGAGCACCAATGACCGCAGAACAGAGTCTGACCTTTTTATTGGCGACCAAACGTTCGTTGGTTTATTCTACTCATCGGTGCTCTAAATGTATAGTTTATTATATCACATTCACGCCTTCGGGGGCTTGGCCCTTCAATTAGAACTAGTTATGGTAACTAGTAAAGAGATATGGTTTCTTATCAATAGGGTTTAGTTAAGGAAGCCAGTTAAGGTAACTATGAACCATTTAAGATGACGACTAAAGGTAACTTGGAACCAGGTATGGTAACTAATGACTAGTTAAGATAACCAGTTAATAGTAACGGTACCCCGTTAAGACGACGAGCTAAGGTCAGCTAGACAAACCACCTAGCCGTCAAACAACCTGAACAGGTTCAGGTTGTTGAGACAAAAAACTATAACTCCGTTCAGAAGAAATGTTACCCAGAAGACGTAGCTTTCAGAACACCGTAACCGACGGTGGCATTCCCACCACAACGTTGGCCTGAATCACCCCTCTCGCTTGTCTCCCCCCTTTTCTCTCTCCTCTGTCTCCCCCAAACGGCTTCAGCAGATGACAATTTCCCCCGGACAATATGGCCTCATGGCTCATTTCTTTACTTGGCTTAACGATACACACTTCTAAGAGGTGGAGGACAATATTGGTGGAAACATTGAGTATATTCCCAAGCAGTAGCACTAAATCAATCTTTTGAAACATTATGTTAATGATATTCTTTATATAAGCCTTTGGAATGGGGACCATTATAAGTGCTTTCTCCTTAGTTATAGAACATTTCACTTTGGTTTAGACTAATTGTCATTTACAATATCATCCTTTTTTTGTACATTCCTCGCTGTCCACCAACTATTCACTTGCTTTTACGCACGCACACACACGCACACACACACACACACACACACACACACACACACACACACACACTTCTTGCTTGATAAATAGAAGGCACATCGGTGGACAATGTTCCCAGGGGGAAGTCTGTTTTGGCCCCAACAAACATCAGAGAACATGAGCTGGTATACATTACAACATTTCCCTTTAAATATCAGCATTGGCCATTGTCATTCTGGTTGTTGAAAAGGTGTCGAACCCAGGCATGTTTTTTGTCTGATGGTTGAATCAAGATGAGGTGATTTGTTCAGCCCTTGATCCCAGTCCCCAAAAGGGCTTAACCGGCCCTAGGTTTCCTCGTGCCCACTGCACCGTCAGTCAAAGGACGTTGGAAGGCGTGGCTGACGGATGGGGGAGCTTTCCAAGGTCGTCAGAGCCCGAGTAGTGTCACAGTGCTTAAATTTGCATACGTGATCTGATTGGATGACGGATCCGTCGCTGCCGAAAAAGTTGAATTTTTTTTCTACTTTTTGACGGCGCCGAAGGCTCCAACGGAGCGCACAGATCCACAATGCATTGCGCCTCCGTACACATTCAAAGTCAATGGGGATCCGTCAACGGACGGTGCAGTGGGCACGAGAGGGTGACCGTCTCACCACACTGATGATCCAACAAATGTGCCACCAAAAAACAAACATGTTTTAGTATGGCTTCCACATTACCTTTGGTCTACGACTCTTCAACAAGGACAGATTTCCTTCTCTCACCCACTTTCTGTTTCTGTCTCTCTCCCTCTTGTCCCCCCCCCCACCCCCTAAATGTTTTGCATGTTTTTGTATGTCCGCATGCGCTGTCTGTCAGTCTGTACCCCAACACACATCCACACATGGGATGTAGCACTGAAGGGCACGTTGACTACCTTCTCAAGATTGCATCAACACTTTTGCTCTCTCTCCTTCTCTGTCTCTGGTCTCTCTCTCTCTCTGTTGGCTGGCTAGTTTTTTAAAGAGTCCCCTCCTAGAGAACCGAGGGAAGGGCAGTTTTCAGTGTTAGGTGAATTTGCTCTCATTTGTACAAACAAGGAATCCATAAAGCTGAGATTTAAACATACACCATTTCAAAGCTGTTTTCTCTAGCATTTGTAACACACAGACGATAGATTTTATTGTATTTATCTAGGAAAGGTGTGAGTTTTGTAGTGAGGCTACATACATGAAGGGTCAACAGCAGAACCGGCCGAATGTCTGAATGCCAGGCAGTGGTGTGGGGGGTTGATGTGTGTTTTATACCATGATTGGACTTCTTCAAAGGGCTCAAACCCGAAGCCTGATGTATTTTTGTCCCAGGTGTCCACTTTAAGCCAGTTTTACCTATGACCACTACGGTTCAGAAAGTTACAGTTCTAGGTTTACATATGTATTAATGCATATTATTTTGTTTTCATTTTTTTCAATATTGGTTATTTTTTTTGACTTGTTGCTCTACTGTTACAAAAGTCTCTTTTTTTTCTCGGGAACTTTTTGCTCTAACATATTGTCTTTGACATCTACAATATAAAGTATCATGTTTTGAAAAAAATAACCGTTGTCGTTATTGTATTAAGGGGGGAAAGTGTATGGATTTCGGAACAGGCGGACATTCCTTTGCCTGTCATCCTTGTATTTCCATAATTTGGACTAAATACGAGCAAATGCAGCTGAAAGGTACTTGGTTCTATCCATGATTTCCCCAGATTTTACCCAGTATTCCCTTGGGCCTCCTTGATGTAGTTTAATAAATTGACATTGGATTAAAGTTTCAAGTCAACCTGATTGACTTGATAATAAAATTGTTACATTTTTAATCGTTGTTAAAGGGGTGATATTACGCTACCAGATGTGAGTGATTAGCCATTACAAGCCATTGTTTTAGTGACATCACATTTGGTTATGTCCACATCAGTGGCGGTGGGTCAATAGAGGGCGCTAGGGCGCCGCCCCTCCGAGAAATATTCACTTGAATATATCTACCAATTATTAATCAACTATTATCAATTCGTAATAAATCAACAAAAACACATAGCGTCTATCCTCGTTTAATTGTGTGACATAATTTTCACTGCCAGCAACCATTTAAATGCGTCTGAACGTCAATGATTTGGGCTAGGCTAGTTATTGGTCATTCTAAATAAAGCCCTCCTCCAAGTCAGGAGCGCCGGCCACGTTGAAGTCAATGTAAGCTCGCTAACTTTTTGCAGTCTATCAAGCAGAGACAGCTTTTCATTGGCGCAAGAAAATTCGCTCTCGGGTCGCACCAGTGTGCGCCCAAGGCCAATGGTGTCGTTTTTCTTTTTTGTTATCACCACATCATTGGACAATTCAGCGAATCAATCAAATAGGTTACCTCCCTCAGCAGCATTCGCGCAACGCAACTACATGTAGGGAAGAGATAGATCGCTAACTACCAGAGAGTTGTAAGCACATTCCACCCATTTCAGTAGCGGAATTGGACTCCCCAAGCAATGTTATACTTAAAAGGACCAAGTAAGTTGCATATTAATTTTGTCTTTCGGCCTGTAGCATATTGTAACGACCTCGCCGGTGACATAATGATGTCGAGTCATTAGTAATTGATCGTAGTTTTTAATCCACCAAAACCAGGTCACTGAAACATAACCAACGGCAGACAACCGGCAACAAAAAAAAACTGGTTACCCCGGCAACCCCCAACACGGTCTCACTCACGTGCAGGCCCCCACCCTGATTGACAATAAGAACATTACAATACATGCAAATAGAACAACTGGCATAACGGACAACGAAATACAATGCAACACATAACACACAAACTATTTAATTGTCCCAGGGTCGCTACATTGCCTCCCCCCTGCAAAGTTCCTCGTCCTCGAGGGAACAAACAAAGTCCCGGAAGCGACCCGGCGCTCTCCTCTCCCTACGAGGCCGCGTTGGGGCCACGGGGGGCTGGGGAGAAGCGCCTGGGGGCGAGAGGGGCCCACGAGTGTCAGGCCCGGGGGCGGGCAGGGGGAAAGGGAGGGGCGGGGCTGGGGGCCAAGTTGCTGACTGTGGTGATCGACAGGGAGGGGAGACAAGGATAGGGTTAGGTGGGGACCCAGGGCCAGAACACTGAGGTGTGCGTGTCCGGGGCCCATTCGCACCGGTGCGGGGAGCTGCAGGGCTCGCTGGAGCAGGTTGAGGGGTGGCGGTGCCTCGATAAGGGGCCAACCGGTCTCTGTGGAGAGCCACCCTCCTTCCCCGAGGTGGTAGCTGGACCCTGTACACCACCTCCCCCATCCTCTCAAGGACCCTGCATGGCCCGATCCACTCGCTATCGAGCTTTGGGCATCTTCCCTTCTTTCTTTGCGGGCTGTAGGTCCAGACCAGCTCCCCAGCCTCAAAGTGCCTGCCACGAGAACGCACATCATAGTTCCTTTTCTGCCTCACCCCTGCGCTCAGCAGCTGTCCCCTGGCGAAGGAGTGAGCCGTCTCCAGGCGGTCCTGGAGTCTCCTGGCATACTCTGGGCCGGGAGGAACAGGGGGAGAATCGGGCGGCCGGCCAAACGCCAGGTCAGCTGGGGTGCGAAGCTCCCTGCCCAACATCAGCAGAGCAGGTGTGCAGGACGTCGACTCCTGCACAGCTGACCTGTATGCCATGAGCACCAGAGGCAGATGATTGTCCCAATCCCGCTGATGCTCAGCCGAGACAATGGCCAGCTGCTGCTCCATACAGCGATGAAATCGCTCCACCAAGCCGTCACTCTGTGGGTGCAGGGGGGTAGTACGGCTCTTCTGCATGTCCAGCCTGCTACATAAAGCCGCAAAGACACGGGATTCAAAATGTCTCCCCTGGTCACTGTGGATGGACTCCGCTGCCCCAAAACGGCTAATCATCCCCCCGACCAAAGCGTCCGCTATGGTCTCCGCCCCCTGGTCAGGCAGAGCGTACGCCTCCGGCCACTTGGTAAAATAGTCCATGGCCGTGAGGACATACTTGTTCCCCCTCTCTGTGCAGGGTAGCGGTCCCACCACATCCACCCCAACCCTCTCCATAGGGAACCCCACAGGGAACTGCTGTAGCTGGGCATGGGACCTTTCCGTGGGGCCTTTGCGGGCTGTGCAGCCATCACAGCGGCGACAGAAGTCCTCGACGTCCCTCTTGTGCTGCCCCCAGTAGAAGCCAAGGCGGAGGCGACGCAGGGTCTTTGTCACCCCAAAGTGCCCTGAGCCCACGGCACCATGGACCGCTTGAAGCACTTCCCCACGCAGAGAGTGAGGCACCACCACCTGCCACCTCACCTCTCCGGTGGCGGGTTCCTTCCAGGCCCGCTGAAGCATGCCATCCCACAGTCGCAGGGCCTCGAACTTAGCCCACAGTCCCTTGGTGACCAGGGAGAGAACGGCCACTTCTTCCCATGGGGGCCGCCGCTGTTGGTCCAACCACTGGAGCACTGGTCGAAGGTCTGCGTCCTCCTCCTGCTGCCGTCTCCATCCTGCGGTGTCGACCTCCCGGAGCTCACAGCAGACTGGGGACGCCACCTCCACCGCAGAACATCCCTCCTCTTGGCTGCACAGCTCCTTCTCACGGCTCTCCCTCCTTTCACAGTTGCGGCAGCCATCCTGACTGCAGGGGCGTCGGGAGAGGGTGTCTGCATTAGCATGGCGTACCCCTGCCCTGTGCACCACACTGAAGCTGTAGGACTGCAGCTCCTCGATCCACCGTGCGACCTGCCCTTCTGGCTCCTTGAAAGACATGAGCCACTGGAGCGCGGAGTGGTCGGTCCTTACAGTGAAGTGCCGGCCACAGAGGTAATATTTGAAGTGGCATACAGCTCTAACGATGGCCAGCAGCTCGCGGCGAGTGACGCAGTAGCGGCGTTCAGCTTTGTTAAATGTCCTGCTGTAATACGCCACCACCCGCTCCCCTTCCGGCCCCTCCTGTGCCAGCACGGCGCCATTGCCAACGTTACTAGCGTCCGTGTCCAGGATGAAGGGCAGGGCAGGGTCAGGAGGGGAGAGCACCGGGGCTTTGGTGAGAGCTCCCTTGAGTGTCTCGAAAGCAGACTGGCAATCCTCTGCCCACACAAACTCCCTGTCCTTCTGTAGCAGGCGGAACAGGGGAGCGGCCACACAGGAGAAGCCCCTCACAAAGCGTCTGTAGTAAGACGCCAGTCCGAGGAAGCTTTTCAGCTGTCTGGTGTCAGTGGGGGTGGGCCAGTCCTGGACAGCTTGCACTTTGTCCTCCATGGTGCTAATGCCTTCTTCCCCCACCCTGTGCCCAAGGAAAGTTACCTCTCTCCTCAGGAAATGGCACTTATCAGGATGGAGCTTCAAGCCCGCCACAGCTACTCTCTCCAGAACCTGACACAGCGAGGCAAGTGCTGTCTCGAAGGAGCCCCCGTGTGCCAGTATATCATCCAGGTCGACGATACACTGCTGCCGGGGGATGCCGGCGAGCACTCTGTCCATCAGCCTCTCGAAGGTCGCAGGTGCATTGCAGAGGCCGAAAGGGAGGACCCGAAACTGCCACAATCCTCTGCTAGTGCAGAATGCAGTCTTGGGTCTGGCGTCAGGGGCGAGAGGGCACTGGAAGTAGCCAGAGCGGAGATCGAGTGAGGAGAACCAGGACGACCCAGCTACGACATCTAAGGCCTCATCAATGCGCGGGATGGGGTAGGAGTCCTTCCTCGTCACTGCGTTAAGTGGCCTGTAGTCGACACAGAATCTCCACTTACCCCCCTTCTTAGGCACCATCACCACGGCTGCTGCCCAGGGACTATCTGAGGGCTCTATGAGGCCTGCCTGCTGCATCTCCCACAGCGCCTGGTCCGCAGCCTCCTGGCGGGCCAAGGGCAGGCGACGCGGGCGCATTCTGATGGGCCTGGCATCCCCAGTGCCGATCTCATGCTGCACCAGGTGCGTCTGACCCACATCGCTCTCATTCAAGGCAAAGCTGTCCTTAAACTCTGCCAGTAGTAGCCACAGCTGCTCCTGCTGTTGAGGGTCTAGTCCATCACAGTGCCCCTGCCAAATTTCCCGCACAGTCGACAGCACAGTCTCCTCACCTGTCTGAGGAAGCTGGGCAGGGCAGGGGAAGGGGCCCAGGCTCATGGGGTGGGGTGCTGGGGTGGCAAGGGAGTAGTCTGTAGGAGCCGAAACATTGACACAAGGGGGTGGGAGGGAGGGGGAAGGGTTGCAGGAGGAGGACTGAGACAATGGACAGGGATCGGGAAGACAGGGTGGTTGGAAGGTCTTTGCAAGGGGGTGAAGGGGGCCGGTGACGTGTGACTGTTCCATCTGAGCTGTTGTCGGTGGGGGCCGGATGTAGGAGGTGTTTGGCGGGGCCATATAGACTGTGGGCCCTCCTTGGAAGCCAATCGCCCCCCTCTCAAGGTCCAGCTGGCAGCCAGTGCACCGCAGGAAGTCCAACCCTAGGATACAGGGGTCCTGCACAGCTGCTACCCACACTGGGTGGAGGACAGTCTTTCCCCCTACGCAGATGGACAACAACCCCTTCCCTTTCATGGGAGCCCTCTCCCCCGTGACTGTGCGGAGCTGCACGGTTGTAGGTTGGAGTACCGTCCAGGTCGGCAAAATGTCTGGCCTCACCAGGGTCACAGTAGACCCCGTATCGACTAAAGCCAAACAGGCCACCCCCTCAACAGTGACAGGAACATGACAAAAGTCCCCCGGCCAGGTCCGCCCCACCACGACAACAGGCTCCAGGATGTTGTCGTCTGCTTCTGGGGGGGGTGGAGCCCCGCCCCCCCGGCTGTGATGATGGGCTCCTCCAGACGACGACGGCGGGGGTAAGGGGGCAGGGCCTCGCGTCTCCCCAATTACGCGGACCCTGACCCGTTTCCCTGGGCTCTCACAGTTGTAGGGCACTCTCTGACAAGGTGGCCAGGCTGCCCGCAGCCCCAGCAGACCCTCTGCTCTCGACGAGACGGGGGGCGGCGGTCCGCCTGCATAGAGACAGCGCGGACGAGTTCAGTGAGCTCGTCCACCCAGGCTGGCTTCTGTGAGTCCTCACTCCTCTCCCTTGCCGATCTCACCATCGGCTGAGGAGCAGGATGACCGTCGATTGCTCCAGCCCACACCAGCTCCCTCTCTATGGCCATCTCCAAGGCCTCTTGCAAAGTCTGCGGGTGGGCTAGCTGGGTCTGCATGCGTAGTTCTGTAGGGGAAAGTGGAAAGCTTCCCAGTCAGCCTTACCGGTGTATCTAGGCGTCTTGATGGACACCGGGCTTGATGTAAGAAAGGCGCCGCCATGTCTGTCGCCGTCTTGTGGTGGCCACGGGCAGTCGGCGCTGCGAACTATGCGTGAAAAATCATCTTTTTCAACGGCGGCCGGTTCCCGTTGGGTTCTACCCCTCACCAGAGACTCCGAGGCTACTCCACACGCCCCCTCGCCGTAGTCGTCCATCTCTATCTTCACCCGACAGTCCGCAGGAAGCATTATTGTTGTAGAGAACAAGCCACAACAAAAACAGAGCTAACGGCGATAGCAACTTCAGCCTACTCGCCGAGCACAGCAGGACCGAGAAAAAAATTATAAAAATAAAATAGTTTCACTTCTGACACCAATGTAACGACCTCGCCGGTGACATAATGATGTTGAGTCATTAGTAATTGATCGTAGTTTTTAATCCACCAAAACCAGGTCACTGAAACATAACCAACGGCAGACAACCGGCAACAAAAAAAAAACGGTTACCCCGGCAACCCCCAACACGGTCTCACTCACGTGCAGGCCCCCACCCTGATTGACAATAAGAACATTACAATACATGCACATAGAACAACTGGCATAACGGACAACGAAATACAATGCAACACATAACACACAAACTATTTAATTGTCCCAGGGTCGCTACAATATAAACAAAATTAAGCTACTGTCCCATATTTCTAACTGCATTTGAAGTAGACATTGAGACTCCCAAAAAATGGACGCTATAGGACAGTGATCATGATTTGTCTCATTATCAGAATAACAACAATGGGTAAAATAGCAATGGCTGGTGGAATGGCCATAACGTAGGTCTGTATATGCAATGTAAGCTTGTCCAGGCCCTGCAAGTCAGGATGTAGGCTATGAATCTGAATGAATAGTAGGTAATAGGTAATAGGAAGTGGCCATCCCCAAAATGCACCAGAATACAGGAAATAAAGTCTATTAAATTCAATATTTTTTATGGGGGGGGGGGGAACCCTGTCTATTTCTGTGCCCCACCAATATTTTTGATCACCAGCCGCCACTGGTCCACATAGATGTATAATGGATAGATAAGCAACATTTGTTACGGTCCACTGGGTAGGCTGGTAGACTGATCTATCTAGCATACATTTAGGTGGACGCATGCCAATAAAACCCAGGAAAAGGTAGATTTTCTAACGGCTTGTTGTAATGGCTAATCACACTCACACCTGGTTGCATAATACCAGCCCTTTAAGAATGATTGTTTCCCTCACTATATTCTCTCTGCAGCCAGTGGGGGGCGGTATTAGTGGAGCTCAAACTCCCTAACAGTAGCTCTGAAGAAGATAAGCCCTAACCCATTCAGAAGGGTCAGAGGTTATCCCTTGTGTCCAAATAAACAGTAGCGGATCTGTGATCTGCCGTGGAACCGATGTTAGGACAACATGCCCAACGCAAACACTCCCTGGGCCACACACGTCTGGCCTCCACGGGAGGGGGGGTGGGGGCTGTGAATACCACCACCACCACGTCAGGCTTTGTGAGCCGATACGTCATAAATCTCTCAGGTTCGAAGCCCTCAAACGCCGACCAGGGGAATGCCCGGACAGGGCCCTAGGTTCCCAGAGGGAGAGGCAGAGAGAGACCGAAAGGAGCAGGGTAAACGCAGACATGAGACACAATATTTACCGTCCTCCAGGCGGTTAAATACAGGGGTCATTGGTCGGTTCTACTCCGGTCGGCAGAAAGGTGACATTAAAGAGTGGAATGTCGTCTCTTTTTTTACGACAAGCGGAGTCCTTCAGCCCAGCTCATGGTACAAAGAAGCCTTCACCATGGCTGTCGAAGGCGAACGGACGACCAACACGACCTGCGCTGACATCTCTCATTAGTTCAGGTCACAGAGAGAGAAGGGGGCGGAGCTACGGTGACGTGACCTTTGTTTCCCCTCTTGTCAGAGACTCGCTCTAAAGATGGCCGCTGCCCTCCCCACAGCAAAGACCCCAGAATGTCTGCTTGGAACAGAGATGAGGGAGAGGGAAAATCCTTTTTTTTTTCTCCCTTGTTTTTACCCGCAATGACATTCTAGGTTCTGTGGTGTCTCTGGTGCCTTGCTCATCTCCCCGCCAGTGTCATTTTGCTCTGTCATTACCAGGCCACCCGTACGCATACAAAATACCCTCATCTAACTCAGCACTGCTCACCCCTGTCCTTTTAATTGCAGGGTTAGGCGGTCGGTAAAAAGGCTTTGGCCAGCTGCTGAGATGAGCAGAAGAGGTTAATTACTGATGACACTCACGCTTCATCCCTATTTAGACCATCAATAGTGTTAGTTGTTGTTGCGCCTGATTTTTATATGAAACTGATGCTGGTAGATGGTTAAACCAACAGCAGGACTGAGCAACATGAAATGTTGGGATATTGTGAACGTTCCTCTGAGCCATGATACGGAGGGAGATATGGTACATAGTGTAATTTGACTAATGTTTCCCGAAAAACTAAAACACAACACAAATGTGGAAAATAAATACAAGCAGTTAATTAGAATCTCAAGACGTATGCACTTTAATTCCATAATAAGTTTCTTTTTCAAGTAAATCCCATTTACTAATGCCTCTGGTGTTGAATCTACTAATTACTATTGTATTTAACGCAACCACTCAGTCACCAAATACATAAGACGTTTCAACTCTTAAACCCTATTAACTTTCAAAATAAAGATCCCAAAAACGTCTTGAGACCTGGTCCCAATTTGATCCAGAGCGTTTATTTGAATATGTTGATGTTTGCTTATCCTGTCCTGTGTTCAGACTTCCACCGCTCAGACTATTGTCAGCCAATCAGTGTGAGTGGAGGGGGCCGGTGAAACACAAGGAGGTCTGCACAGCTGGGCGCCGGCCCGCCTGGGTGAGATGTGGAAAGCGTGTGGCCAGTGGGTTGTGGCCAGTCGTCCAATCCAGCCTTCTAAAATAACACAACGCACAATGCGTTCAATGAGTGTAGCCTCCATGCCTCTGAGGATGTTTTAAATCACGGTTTGATTCGGTTGAAGTCGACGGGGAATGTATCGCCACTAGAAGTAAACCAGAGTATAGCGTGACCCTGTGGGTGGTTGCATGCCTGCACCCATAACTCCCGGCAAGTTCTGTTGAAAGACTTGACCGTAAAACAGAACCCCTCCTCCCTTCGACTCATTGAACGCCTGTTGGTTGTGTTGTCTGAGGAGCTACAGAGGAGCTGTGGGCCCTGTGAGAATGCAGATCAAACACGGGCAGAACCCGGGAACGGAGAGGAGAGGGCCATCCATATCCCCCTCCTCCCACCCCCCCCAAGAGGGTTTTAGCTTTGGCTTCCCCCACATCTCGGGCGCCGCAGGTCCCAGGAGGGAGGAAGAGACAATGAATATTATGCTGTAGGCCTGATCGCATGCGGAGGGCTTCACCGCATCGGCTGGTCCACACATTCTGCTACACTGGTCCATTCTGCACCCACGCACGCTATGGTGGTAGGTTTTTCCTTCGGAGGATTGAGATTGAGGAATGAGGGATATTTATATATCTATATATAAATATATTCATATACCAGTGTACATAGATCTCAGATGCGTGTCGATGACCCGATGATCTGTGATTGGACCCTGCATCAGGTACAGTCCTGATGTGTCATTCTGTGTGTCATTCCATCACTCTCTCCATTTGTCTCACTTTCCGTTATCTCTTTTTCATTCCCTTCTCTACCCCTCCATCTTTGTGTATCTCTAACTCTCCATCTTCATCGATCTCTTTCTATTTATCCATCTCTCTCTATCTTTATCCATCCATCCATCTATTTCCATAAACGTATTTCAGTGTTTCCGTTCAGAGTGAGGGAGAATCTGGGGTTCCTGCGGTAAACGGTGAGACGATGTGGTTCTTGCGCTGGCGTGACCCCCGGTGACCCCTGGGGCCTTCCGTGGTGCTGATGCAAAGAGCAGGGGGCGCCTGGGCTGTCAGCCACCAACACAGCTCACCGCTCGCGGACCGGGGGGGCTCTCGGGTTTCCCCGCCTGAGGAATGGAGGACGGTCGGACGGCCTGTCCTAAGAAGGTGTGACAGACCCCCAGACACCCGGAGGGGAGGAATGGAGGACGGTCGGACGGCCTGTCCTAAGAAGGTGTGACTGACCCCCAGACACCCGGAGGGGAGGAATGAGGGCGGTTGGGAGTAGGGGAGTTGGTGGGGAAAGGGAGTGCAGGATGGGGAGGAGGGGAGGTGTAGGGGACTGGGAGGTGGTGGGGGAGGGGGTTACAAAGCAGAGTGATCTTTCTAAGGGAAGGCTGAGGAGTGGGGCAGGATCAACGCAGTGTGCAGGTGAAAATCATTGTGTGTGTGTGTGTGCTCTTTATATCTCTCTGTTTTACACAAACACACCACAAGCGTAACTGCGTAAGAAGAAAAAACGGCCACATTTTACTTATTGTGCATTTGAACAAAGATTACCAAGAAACATTTTGTGATTGTGTCATAAAGTCCAAACTGACGGCTGCTAGTTCCCCCCTCACCTTGCTCCCCGGCGTACCCGACACAAGACAGAGGTCCTGGAACAGGGGGCTTCAAATGTGGGCTACTGGCGAGAGAGAGAGAGGGTGGGACTTGCCAGCATACTTGGGAGGGAGAGATATCCGTTTAAGTTACATGGGTTTGGCGGCCAGAGGCCCGAGAGAGGGAGATTCTTCTGAAAGGGGGATATCCGCTATTGCTACATGTTTCATACATTGCTTTGTCAAAAAACTAAATATTTATTTTCCAGAAACGGTTAAATGGCTTTCAGATTGTAGGATGTAAGGGAATGACAACTGCATGGCAATAGCCTGAATAAGGCTCAATTCATGAACCTCTCTTAGCCTAGCTATTCCCACTGTCTCCTGTCCAATCCTGAAGGGAACAATCACATTCCTCCTTCTGCATTATATAAGGCCCCGTCCTGCCTGACTAGGAATTACGTGACAATATTCACAATCAGGATTTCCTTATTATCGTTATTTTCCTTCTCCCCATGAGCCTGTCTGGTAGTGCTGTGGTACCAGTTCCTTACCCCTGGCGGGTCCACCCAGGCATTCCTCCAATGTTTGCTTTGCACACATCTTTACAGATGTTGCCCTCCCCTGAAGCAACACTGTGTCACCTTTCTGTCCCTGGAGGGACCTCTGATGAGGTGAGGAGGAAGGGAGAGGGGAGAGGAGACATGAGGGAGGTGGGGCAGAATAATGCAGAGAAGAGAGGAAAGAGGTGGAGGGGATTGAAAAGGAAAAGAGAGCAGAATGGAGATGAGAGGAAAAAGCAGAGAGAGTAGCAGATAAGAGTAGAGAGGGGATGAGGGGAGGGGAGGGACGAAGGGATATGAGAGGAGAAAAGGAATGGAAATAAGAGGAGAAAAAAGGGGTGGAGGGGAGGGGACGTTCGGTCCAATGATGATTAAGAGGAGCGGTGATGATGAAGATGTTCCTCGCTGTTATGAGTCAAAACAATGGCTGAGGTATGTTCATAGTGACAAAGCCTTTTTCATAGCTAGGTCTGCAGTCATGTCTATTTGATTGCTTTCTAAAGGTCACATTGACTATATTAGGCTGCTCGGCCTACCTGTGATATAATGGGCACTTCGACAATATAATTGTTGGTAACATTATGATTATTAATAGTGTAGTAGTCGTAGCACTAGCCTAGAAGGAGAAGGATTTTGTTCACTTTACATTTTGATTTTGATTTCATTCGATGAATAGCATGGGGAGGAATAACAAAATAAAAGAGCAAAAGGAACCTGGCGGTTTTCCCTTTCTCCGGATCTATTCAACAACTCAACGTCCGCCAATGTTTTTGTGTGACGTGCTATTGTGCCTGGAAACTTGTTTACTTCGACTTTAGGCTAGTCATGCGATAATCCCGCCAAATCACATTTGTGTGTGATGGCAAATTAAATTATTGTCATTCTGTTTAGTTGGACACGCAAAGGTTTTTGCCAGGCCCAATAAACGTTGAGGCCTTGAACAATATTCTGCACCTGTTTCAATATGCCGTTCAAAAAAAACATGTTGACCGAGTTATGCCAAATGTGTTGCATACACTTCTCCTTCTAATCAAGGTCTATGTAATCTAAAATAATAAACTTCCAAATCCTGGTTGTTTGACTTCAGGATAAAGGGAAAAAGTCGGCCAAGATTTTTTTTACATGGCTCTGACAGATCACTATACATATGGTTTTTCACAACAATTGAAAAGGTTTCCCTATAAGAAATATTTCCACAGAAGCGGGAAGCCTAACAAGAAGGCCTATAACACACGCAAATATCCTATTCACAGTGGAGGTTGTGAAGCATGATTTGAGGCACGTGTGCTTTGTGCTTGAGCACAGCACTCTCCTCACCTGGCCGGGAAAGGATCGGGAAAAGGAACGACTCTGATTGGCCGACACCAACCTCCACAAAGGCGTCGGTAAGCGTTAGATTTCAGGCGAACCAGACCAACACAACATTCTGTTTAAGGCGCACCGTGAACAAACCTTTACTCTATACCAATTTTACTGCAAAATTAAAGTTTTGTAGCTTTTTCCGTCTGATTTTACGGGAAACATCTGGAGCTCTCGAGCCGGTGGTGGAGCGGTGGCCCCGGGCCCCTGATCGGTGCACTTGAGCATGGAATAATGGGCGTTATCAAGATGACTTATATATATAGCCATGGTGGGCTATATGGAGGAATGGTTAACGCCGAGACCACCGAGTCAAGTCCAGCCTTGAGATGATACTTTCTGTTGGAGGACCTGTTCAGGCTGCTCATTCATCCAGAATGTTTTTCAGCTCAGGTTTTAAGAGGATTTGCTTATCTGGTCAACCAGTCCCCTAGGCAAACTGCCCATACAGAAATGAAAACTTTTGACCAAAAGTGAAACTATATGACGGTGTAAACTTTTTTGAAGCCAAGGAAAAGTGTGTTGAGCGCAGTGCACAGCAACCACAATAGTCTTTGCCACCCTTTCTTCAGTGGAATACGGTTTGAAACCACACAATATATTTTTTTCGTTCGGACTGCCTACGCAAATGTTATTGTGGTTGTTGAAAATAGGAAGTCATGGAAACTCGTTTAACATTAGGGCTAATGTTATAGGTTAGCTGTGTTTATAAAAAATGGTGGTCCGTGCTATTCAGTAGCTAGGCTGAAACTTGACACATATTGAGTCCTGCTTAGGGAATTGGCCCTTCAGTCTTGGCTTGGGCCCAGAGATGACATGATCATCCCTTCACTCGGGCCTCCCCTCATCCACAGAATGAATCATCCCGTTTGAATATCTCCACCATGCCTGGTTGTGATAGGAATGTAGGTTACACAGGTGCACCAGAGGTGATGCCATGTAGAGAGTCTTTACTGCACATGCAGATGTGTGCTCTTCTGGATCAACGGCCGCATTCCACCCATCTTGGAGACCGGAGACGGGATAATGGCTGCAGCCGCAGGTGTTTCCGGTCAAAATCTAATAGCTCATATCAAAATATACCCATATTTTGATATTTGCAGATGGTAATCATAAATACTGCTTTGTGATAAGCCAGACTGGATCGGAATATATATTTTAAATATAATAGTAATTATATTGGCCGAATCAAAATGAGCAACGACAAAGGTAGATCAATCTGAAAATAATAAAGAGGATAGGCTGCTCAAAGTAGACTTGAAATAAATGTGCATTATAGTGTGCATAATCATCTATTTGTTTAGGTAGTTCTAGATGGAGATTAGAGAAGTGGCCCTATCGTTGTGAAATCAGCAGAAGTGGCATTGTGCCAACATTAACCACAGGCATATATTTTGGGTTTTAATATCAGCACGTCTCGTGAAATGAGATGTAGGCTGAACAATGTCTAATGTTTTTTTTTAAAGAGTATTTAAGGTTTAATGCTTGGTTTAAAGGCAACGTCCTTATCTGCGGTGGATCGCCCCCGCTCGTTAAAGGCTCCCCCGGCAGGCCTCACTATTTTAAATGATTAGACCTATACTACAGCTTTAAGCGGACAAGCATTTCATAGGCTGGGGTTTGAAACTGGCTCGAATTTCCTCGGTTGTTGTTAATGAGCTGTAGGTCTTTTTTTATGGCCGTTTCTGTCTGCATTTCTTCGTTAAACTCACACCCAGGAGTGTGTTTTCCAGAGTGTTTTTCGTGGGTTGGAGAACACAGAAGAACCCAAAACATATTCACATAAACCCAGTTGCTGTAGGCCTACCTATGACATTGACTCGTAAAAAAAAAAAAAAATTACTTCACATTCCGTAGATGGTCCGGTCTGATCAAAGTGTATCAAAAAAACGCATTGTTTTAATTTGGTCTATTTCAGTACAAATAGCCCTCTTTGTTTAAAGAGGCTTAGGCCTATATGTGCAATAAGTTGTGGTGTTGGAAAATCCTAAAACCATTAGAAATAGGCTAGGCTACTGGGCTATGGAAGTTAATATAAAATAGAAAAACTTGTTCAAATACATCTCGTTCAAAAATATGATTTTTAATAAATAAGCAAAACAAAATGTACATTGGACGGAACTTTGAGATTTGCCAAAGAAGGTCGATGAAAAAATCCATGCAGCGTATTTCAAGAATTTAACGATTCTAAATTGCATTTGTCCCTTTATAAACGAATAGGCTTACCACAAAACATGCACCCATCTTATTCATATATATATATATATATATATATATATATATATATATATATATATATATATATATATATATATATATATATATCGATATATTCTCTATCATGATACCTCCGTGTCTTTGAACACGAACCAAATACTTGTGGATGGCTTGGCAGATTGCGTCAGACATGAGGGACAGCTCCGGCCTGCCCATGTGAGTCTGTCCCGGGACTACCCCCCGTTTTCCAGGCAGTCCAAAGTGTCAGTTGCGTCCA
This sequence comes from Gadus macrocephalus, assembly GCF_031168955.1. Classification (NCBI taxonomy): domain Eukaryota; kingdom Metazoa; phylum Chordata; class Actinopteri; order Gadiformes; family Gadidae; genus Gadus; species Gadus macrocephalus. Next base: position 9,587,997 of record NC_082401.1, read on the forward strand.
AAGGGATCTATAGTCTGCATGTGTGTGTCACACTACGTCCCTCTGCGCCTTGAGGTTCCTGGGTTCTTCAATAATTCCATTGGTCTTCAATCTTTGTGGAAGTAAACAGTCTGTAATGAAAACACAAAAGCAAACACACACAACCGAGGTTAATATGTCGTTATTACTGTGATGCAGGGTTTAAAACTTCCTATAAATCAATAGGGACTATTAGAACGCGTGTTTGAGGTGGTGATGTTGACATTCCTACGGTCCCTGGCATCCTCGGTGGATGGGAAGTCATTAGCGAATCAGCCCTCAGACTCTTAAGTAAAACCATCTGCACATGAGAGAAAAGCCCTGTGTGCTGCGTTCGTGTGTGTGTGTGTGTGTGTGTGTGTGTGTGTGTGTGTGTGTGTGTGTGTGTGTGTGTGTGTGTGTGTGTGTGTGTGTGTGTGTGTGTGTGTGTGTGTGTGCGTGTGCGTGTGCGTGTGCGTGCGCGCATTTCCGATCCACTTAATTATAAGATTTTATCGTAGGCTTGTATTATTTGAGTTATTTTGGGGTTTGCTTTATTCAAAGGATATGTAAAGAAATGGTGGCGTTTTGAATATAGATCAATGTTTATGTCACTGAGACAATTTGCAAACAAGTAAAAACTTGCGTTATGTTTTTCTTCACAAACATTAGTCTTATTTGGTGTCATTTAAACGTCAAAAACAAATACTTACTAGCTAATTGTAATTCATATGATATATACAATTCAAATCATGCATATTGCGTGGAAAGAAGATCATTTAAATTATTGTTTAAATTATAGAACGCTTTTGTATTGTATTTTGAGCCTGCATGTTTGTTCCGGCTGGGCCTCACATTCCCTACAAATGACCATAATTACATTATCAAGACCCTATTATTTCTCCATTCTATAGCCACAAAGACTGGTTTATAAGACTACAAATATTTCCTTACGAGCTAATAAGGACTGGTTCATAGTCGTTAGGCCCAACCATGCAGAAAAACAATAAAAGGCAATTATTTTGTATTGTTTTAAAGGTCTGTCGCAGGCAGACCTTTATATGCCCCCCTGGGCATATAAACCTGGAACAAAGAAATATTGCTCCCATTAAAACATATAATAAATTGTTTAACAGTAGTGAACATTATTTTGGACTATTTTTTAGGTCGAATTAATCTAACGAAGTCTGGAACAAGAACGGAACGAGTGTGGTCGAAAGAGACTTGCAGAATTCGCATCTCTTTACGATTTTAGGCCTTTCATTTGCAAACGTGCAACGCGAACTAAACACATGAATAGGCCTAATTAAACAACTGAAGCACAATCACTATCAGATTTCTCTATCAGAGAAGTCATGTGTGAAAGTGAGAGTCTGGATGGGCTATGGTTGAACAAGCGCGAAGAGCTTAGGCCCTGACAATAATATACCCCATAATAATAAAGGCAGAGGCGTGCAAAATAGCGTGACAATCCCTGACATGTCTGTCATGGGGCCTCCAGGTCCCCTCGGGTGTCGCGAGCCGGGCTCTGGAATCTGTAACGGTCCAGTCCAGCTCCCATTGCTGCGGTTCCTCACCCAGGAAAAGCCCCTCATTGGAAACATAAATGAGCTGTGAATGCATGGATGTGACGCCGAGGTGAAGATTGTACTCCTCGTTTTTTAAATTGTCAATTGAAGCCATAGAGAGGGGCTAAAGCGCGGTAGGCCTCCACAATAATCACATCTCCCCCTTTTAATGACTTTCCAAGCTGCAGAGCAGGAATCTTAGTGTGAGCCCCAGCTGCTGACCGCGCCTGAGCGGAGGCCAACCGGTCAGAGAAAACCACTCAAATGTTTTGGACTTGACGTAGGCTGTTTGAAAAGTTCCCTTACATTATTAATTTTAACAGAACGCTTCCAATCTATTTATACACGTCTTTGGATATTGTAGGCCTATTTAGTCTCCTTTACCAGTCTGTAGCAGCACTCATTTTGGGTTAAACATTTTTAATGTTCCTAGAAAGGAACAGGTTTTTGGAGGATGAAGTGTATTTGGTCTGGCACACGCGTGGGTTATCTCAGGTCGTTGGAGAGCAGGACATGGCCTGTTGGTTCGCTTGTCAGAGCAGCAGTGTGAAATCTCTCACGAACATGACACGTTTGACCGAAAAAAATAAAGTTTGAACGATTTTACAGAGCAATTGATGTCTATTTACTTTCGTGATATAGTTTAGCACTATTTGTTTAATCAGGTGGATGTTTGACTGATATTTTGAAAGGTATGCATGTATGAGCAGTGTCTTTACATCTCATGTTGGGCGTAATCTTTGATCTACAATTTGATAAAGTGAACGCACCCCTAATGAAGACATCTACCTTTAGGTTATTGAAATGGAAAAATAATGTTAACAATGTTTTAGAATAATGTGAGAATAATAGGCTAATAATAATAATAATAATATATATACATATATATATATTAATATATGATAAAAAATAAAATTAATATGTAATAATTATCTATACAACTGCTAAATAGTTGATAAATGATAATTGTTTCGTTTTTTTATAAATTCTTTTTTGCCAAACGCAGGACACGTACCGCTGTGGCATAGTAACGAGCCCGCGCGCGCGGAGGGGGGGAGTGGAGGGGGGTTGGGGGGGTCTGCTAGTGGCTCGCGGACATAGACCACGCGCCCTCCATCCTCCACACCGAGAACGCATAACTGAGCCTCTCGTGCGCAACATAACTACAGCTGGACATCTTATTGTCCATCTCGTCGCTCTGCAGCACCTGGTAGAGAAAGTCAATGTATCGCGAGGCCAGCTTCAGCGTCTGGATTTTGCTCAGTTTGTCCGACGGCAGCGTAGGGATGATTTTGCGTAACGACGCGAAGGCTTCGTTCAGCGACTGCGTGCGCTGCCTCTCCCGCACGTTGGCGAGCACGCGCTGGTTCTGCAGCTCCTCGTACGACTGCGTGCTGCTCGGGCTCGTCTTCTTGCCGCGTTTCACGGCCCCGGGGCTGCCGTCCTCGATAGACTTCTTCGAGCCGTGTCTCCTCTTGCCCGCGAATCGTTTCTGCTGCTGTCTGTCGTCCAGCTCCTCCTCGCTGCTCGCGAGACTATCCACAGGGGACATCGGGGGACTCGAGCCCTCTTCCATTTCCCTCTTGAAGAAACGCAGGGACAGGGAGGAGAACGCGCCGTCCACCTTCGTAGCCGTGGTGTGTGAAGTATATCCGAGTGAAGGCGGTGAGATGGAGGTGGTGGAGGTCCGACCGAGAGAAGTCTGCGTCGTTAGGTGAGGCGCGCGGGACGCGTACGTTACGCTCTAAAGTAGGTCTGGCATTGGTCTGCTCTAGCAGGAGGTTTTTTCCTAACGTTTTGGGAACTTTATCCCTGTTTCGGATGCTAAATAGTTGTTTGAGTGGAGGGGGAGCCAGGATCGCTCTCTGATTGGCTGACTAATAAACAGGAGGGACCAGGCTTGGGTTACACGCCGAGGCCAAGTGAATCAGCGCGTGTGGGAGCATCGCAGTTCTGAATGATGCATCGTTATTAAATATCCTTTGATTATTTCTCTTTATTAGGGCTGGTATTTAAATAAATAATTGGAGTCCCAGCAAATAACCCCTTTCAAAGTAATTTAGAAAATAAAACATTTGTGGCAAGCATTAAGATTAGGCCTACATTAATTAAATGCCATTTTAACATTTCATCATTAATTAATTATTTACTAAATAAACAAATCAACGATGGCACAAAAATCGGCTGTATTATTAAATAAAAACATAAATACATGTTATATGAATTATTATAATATTAATATGATATAGCCTAGCTGTTTTGCTTTAAAAAATAAAATAATCTAACGGTAATAGATAGCCTTTAGGCTATAGCAAACAATTTCAATTCGAGGCCCCTGTTTAAACTGCACCACTATTCCTGTGTGCCTTGTTAGCCTTTAAAACAGGTTTGACAGATCGGAGCACATTTAAAACCCTTGATCCATAATCCATTCAAAAGTAGGTTTGTTGATCTCACAGGATGCACCATGTGGACCAGGGGGAGTGACGTCAAGGTCCGTCCCAGGTGGCTCGTGTTGAGGAGGCCGCGCCGTGTGACGCAGAGCGTCCGGATCAGCCGAGCATTGCTCAGGTGCG
>NC_082401.1:9594637-9653454 GCF_031168955.1 Gadus macrocephalus
CCACCTGGAAAGTACCAATAGTTGGATTATGGAGATATTTTAATGGAGAAATGTACTTGGTTATGGATGTAACTCTTCCTTCTATGTTGGATTGGTAGATGTATTGATTTGAGAGTTCAAAGTTTAACTACCAATCAATTGCTGCTTGATCAGTATACCAGTCATATCCTTCATGAAGTACTGCCATACTCTACAGTACATGGAGAAGTATAATGCTGGGAGAGTACAGTGTCTGTTTATTTAATCTGCGCTTTCTTTCTACGGACTGGAGAGCCATTCATGTCTTCCGGTTTTCGGACCAAATCCCAGAAACCTTCAGAATATATTATGACAAACATTCCCAAACTAGTCATTCTGAAACTGGCCATCAAAACATAAATTAAGTTTCAATTTCAATCATATTTTTTACGCAATCTTTATGAGTCAATGTAGAATGAGATGAGACAGGGAATTATCCAAGGTATTTCCCCCAACATTCATGTGTAAGAGAAACTTCCAGAAATCATTGCATTTGGAGATACTCTAGGCTCATTTGGGCAGGTTTCAGATAACAGAAGCTTGGTTTATCACAAAGCATAAGGTTACAAAAATGAAAGCAATATCTTATTTTATTGCCCAATAATTTCCAGTAAGCTATCATGATTAACATTGTGACTCAATGTGAAATAGTTTTGGGATAAAATATCCAAACCGCAGTCTGGCAACTATGACCCTTTTTCATATTCTCTCCCTTTAATTAAAGGTTTTTATGGACCTTAATGTGATTTCAATTGAATAATAATAATAATGATATATGAAACCTACTAAAAAGATTGCCTAATTTCCCTTAGTACAAGCAATCGACAGTAGTTCTCACACACACACGCACACACACACACACACACACACACACACACACACACACACACACACACACACACACACACACACACACACACACACACACACACACACACACACACACACACACACACACACACACACACACACAAAGGCTTTCTCTTATTACAATACAACACATTACAATCTTGGCACCTGCATGTATTACTCACAGATAGGCTGTGCTAAAATACGAGTATGAATTGACCAAAAGCCTCTGTGTTGGGGTCGAGGCGTACCTATTGGCCAATAAACCCTGTGGCCCCTGAGAGAGAGCCATTCTTTAGCATCGCTCCGTAGCTGCGGGACCGTTTTCATTCATACATCCACACTCCTTCATTCCGCCGCACCACGGTCGATGACAAGGTGTTTCTGAAATCGCATTAGGGGCCCTTTCATAAAGGTTTCATTGGGGAGTGTGTAACAGCTTGAAGCAGTTAGCGTTTGTTTAATACGATGCAGACTGGGCCGCGCGGTGCTTTGTCTCCTGTGTAGACAAGGGCCCCGGGGAGCCCGGGCCCCCCCTGCCAGTCCCGGTTGCTTTGATATCTAGGGTTGGTGGTGGTGACGGTGGAAGAAATACACCTACCATTCCTCAACCCTCCTCACCTTCGCCTCCACCAACACCACGCTGGCTAAACTCGACCGCCCCAGGTGGCCCCCTACACCCAGACTTGATAGTGGGGTACCTGTTTCCGCCCCCCCCCCCCCCCCCCCCTCCTACGGAGTCCGACCCATCAACCCTGGACGCGCTGGTCTTTGATCTGCGCCTTCTCCTCTTGAACCTGGACATCGTTGTGAGACGTCCGCAGATAAAACCGGCAGTGATCTACTGCGCAGCCCGTCCCAGAGCAGCTCTGTGTCTGCAGGGTAGTGCGGTTCCAGTTTGGATTTAATTTAACTCTGCCGACCCAAGTGCAGGTCAGAGTGCGGTAAATCACGGAATGCGTTTTCTATTTGTACTTTTTTACGGATTTTGCAATTGGATTAGGAGTGACACGCTGTGTTACTTCCCCCAGGGCAGAGTTGTGAACCTACACATCAACCCTATAGCGATCAACTCAATTGGCCTGTAATTGACTTGACAGTTACAAAAAACAGTGTTTCCAGCACAATTATGTAAACTATAACGCAATTATATTAATTATGCACGTTCGACTTCCAGGATCCAGAGATTTAACCAGACCGAAGTGCAAGGGATATGCAGAGAGAGTGGGAGGGAGAAGAGGTAGGAATGGTCTTGTTGATAGGGTCAAGGCAAGTTTGCTGAGCTAATGACACTGAGACTATGCACTTGGGTGACGACTGGGGGAAGGTGGCTGGCAAAGCCGCTACGCAAACACTGGAGCGCAATTAGCTGCTGCACTTGTGACTCTGGTGCCAAGGTTAGCAGGAGGGCTAGCCTGGAAGATTCACAGTACATCCAGCAAGCCAGGTGGTCTGGCTGAGGCTAGGATAACGCGAGGGGATTAGGTTGAACCCCTATAGTCTGCTTAATTTGGCAAACAGCAGTTGTTGACTCTGCTGATTGTGGTAAAACAAGGAAAGCAGAGATCAACGGATGTGAACAATGGGGGGTAGCATTTACAGTACACTGTCACCCCCGTGCTCCGTCACCTGTGTCACCTCCGGGAATGAGTTGTAGTCGTAAGTATTGGCTTATCCTACACTCGCTGGAGTGTTGAGGTCGTTGCTTTCTAAACCAATAGTGAATACACTGCAATTGTTCAGATTTTCCCCATGTTAAACCTCTATTGAAAATCAATAATTACGGCCGAACCATATAACGTCGTAGGGTCATAATGGGGCCAAGGGAAGGAGGGAGGGAAGAGATCATTTCATTATTTTACTGTTACAACCAATACATGTTTTGGTGTTTTTAAATCCTGTCGTTTCTAGTTCGTCATAAAAAGCTATATTGGGATTGGATGTGATTTTAAATGGTCTTAAGTCTGTTCTTACATACAATATCTATGCGATAATTTCATGAAAAGTCTTTTGTGAAATATATTGTTGGATCTTTTTGGCTTATTTAATTGTTGTTCTATATCATTTTAGATATTTCATATATTTTTTACATGCATTACTTCTACCACTCAGACATTATCATACTTCTACTACAATACTAACTGTTATATCAAACGACAATGCCCTCTGCTTATGTAGCTAACATCTGAGTTTGGACTCTACTGGTGTTGGTGTGGATCAGCGCTCTGGACATCAGGCCTGTGGTTCCAAGGGGCTCCAAGTTATAGTCCATGCAGCTATGACCTCCCCAATCGAACACACACACACACACACACACACACACACACACACACACACACACACACACACACACACACACACACACACACACACACACACACACACACACACACACACACACACACACACACAGAAACAAACACACACACACACACACTCAGAACCAACACAAACACACACACAGAACAAACATACACACACACACACAAACAAACACACACACACACACACACACACACACACACACACACACACACACACACACACACACACACACACACACACACACACACACACACACACACTGAGAAGTTAGCTCTGAAGCGCGTTCCTGTGATGAGGAAACCAGGAGGGGAATTTAACTAGCGTCTCAGAAGCTATTAAAGAGCTGACCCAGTCTGCTGCTATGGGCCCAGCGCTCAGAGCTAGCCCAGCTAGTCCTCTGGCTTGTTAGGGACGGGATTAATGGGCCTTTATTTCAAACTTTAAATAGTGGATAATGACTTATCTTTGAATCGCCAGCGTTGGGATAGAGTAAGAAAGATAATAATACTTATAAAGCACTTTTAAAACAACAGTGTACAAAGTGCATAAGAAAAGTGGTTCACAAAACCACAGTGAAATCACAATGAATTCATTTTATTTAACAAAAAAGTAAACAAAGAAAAAACCTCTCCAAATGTTTTTCACATACACGAAAGCAGAGCAGCCCCCCACAGATGAGAAATCAATCGAAACAGATTTAACAGATTAACCGATTCCATCCGTTAAACAAAGATCGTCATTTAATTACACATTTCTACAAAACACACCTGGGTTCTCCCTCTCTCTCTCTCTCTCTCTCTCTCTCTCTCTCTCTCTCTCTCTCTCTCTCTCTCTCTCTCTCTCTCTCTCTCTCTCTCTCTTTCTTTCCCTCCCTCCCTCCCTCCCTCCCTCCCTCTCTGTACTGTGTCTGTGGTTGCAGATGGTTTGGTTTATTTCCTCTGAGTGTCTGTATGAGTATGGTCAACGCAACACCAGCCTACGTTACATAGGATGTAACGAAAATACTGTGTGTACAAACATCTGCCAGTAGCTATATGTCCAATGATTGGACAGCTTTGTTTGGCGTTCCGAGCTTGCTAACCTTTGGACATGCTTGATTGGCTTTACCTCAACCCCCCTCCCCCCCCCCCCACCCACCCACACACAAACACACGCACACACGCTACCTCAAGCCAAGATAGAGTGTGTTGTAATTGACACACACAGGCATGCACAAAAGCAGACTTACAGACACAAGCAAGTACACATACACATGCACGCACGCACGCACGCACACACTCACACACACACACACACAAACACACGCACCAGCACCACGCTCCCTCCCTCCCTCCCTCACGCCGCCTGCAGAGGAAGAGATGCGCTAATTATATTTACAAGTTGCTGTGTTCTGAGGTCCCGACCCCGCATAACAGCATAACGATAAACACACCTGCCATCTCGCAGCCTAGCACCCACCCAGTGCTACAGCCCCCCACACCGTGTTTGTCAGTTCAAGTTTGTCCGATGTTAAGTCAACAAACTCCCCCCCCACAAACGTGAAAACGGAACAGACAACGTATAAGGGATTTGATCCACAGAGGAGGGGGGATCGTATTAGTGTTGGCTGCTGGGATTCCTCCCGGGGTTGGTCCAGTGTCTCATGCAGTTTGTTTTTATAGTGATACTGAACATGTGAGAGGTCAGGGGGGGACGATTAGAGTACACTTGGTTATGGTTGTAGCACTGCTAGGACCAGGCCAGGCTTGGATACTGTCAACATTTGAGGAGGTCGGTTGAAAGTCGGATGTCATTTTGTCTTTGCTCATTTTTTCCGGTTGAAGTTCTTTTTTTTTCATCTGTTCTGCTGGTTTCTGCTGTTTTGTTTTGGGCATCTGTTTTATGAAACAGAATATTTAGATTAGCGAGGCTATTTGAGGCCTCTGGCGTGGTAGGCTGTTTGGGAATCTGGTTCACCGCAAGTTTCTAAATGCTTTTTTCCTTTCTTTCTTTTTCGCTGTGGCTTTGTTCTTTCTTGTTGACTCTGACAAAAAAAATAAAAAATTGTAAGCAAAGTGGTGACATTCCCACCGCTTGCATTTACATGTAACATTGCAACCAAAAGACAAACAATAACCACAAACACCTAAATATTCACATATTCGCAATAGCTTGTTGACTTGATATTACCCCTATTCAAAAACCCTACGGCCATATCCTACTTGGTCACCTACAGAAATATATAATACTTACACCTGTCTACCACCAGGGGGCCTCAGTGTGCATCAAGCCACCAGGGTGATACAAAAGGTAATTGGACGGCAGGGTGAATGAATCCAGTTTAAAACGCATTCAGAGTTCTTATAAAAGACTAGATTATATGGTCCACCAAATCAAAATCAAACTAACTCCTCAAATGCGCCTTTTAAATGTCCCTTGTCCCATATAGGTCACCTCCTATTTCGGTCTGCACTCTTGCATCTAGAAAAGTTGAGCAGGTGCTCGGAAATGGAGGGTACAATTTAGGATAAAAATTTTTTTATCGTACACACACACACACACACACACACACACACACACACACACACACACACACACACACACACACACACACACACACACACACACACACACACACACACACACATAAGCTTCTCTCTCTCTTGCACACTTACTCAGACACAGTCTCTCTCGCTCTCTCCCACACACACGCAGTTTATGATTTACGACAAATTGTTGCATTAGGGACTCGTTTTTGATTAAGCACATACCATTTGGAATTCCCACAAAGAGTATTAATCACACCTGCGTTTGCACACACATCTCAATCCAACCCTCAAACCACCAACGACCGAGCTTAACTGTATCCTGGGGGCTCCATTAGCCTCCACTCCAACAGCACACACAGAAGAACAATGCCGGCACTGACCTCGCTCAACTATTTCAACACATTCGATCCGACATTACGCTTACACCTGTAGCCAAACATGGGGAAAAGCGCCTAGGAAAGAAACTAATCGGCGACGAATGAAGTCGAGCCTGTCGGAGTCACCTTTTTACAACGCCGGGTCGAAGAGTGGTGACATGCCCCGGGGGGGGGGGGGGGTGAGGTGACAGGCCGCCGGTGGGGACAGGCCGGGAGGGGAACAGCTCAGTTAGGCCCAATTGAGGAAGGGCCTCTGCAGGGAAATAGCTTCCCCCCCCAAAAGGTGTGGACAGTCTGGGGGTGGGAGAAGGACTACCTTGGGACCCGGGGAACAGCTGTGAATCCAATGTCCCCTCTGAGGGGCCTCACCGAGGGCCCCGCTCCACGGCTGGTTTAGAGGGAGGTTTGCACTGTGAAGAAACGCCCTCTTTAATTTTTGGTATAGCTCAAATGCATATACTTTATACATTTACCTCGTATATAAAGAGTATGCAGTGCAGGTTAGATCCTTTGATTAAAAATTCAAACATTCACAAAGGTAAGCTGAGGGTTTTAACTGCCATGTAAACATGAAAGCCTGGTTACGTAAACCGGTTTAGGGATGGAAGCCGGTAAATTTATAGAAAAATGGGTTTAAGATAACTCCAAGGAGCCAGCTTTACAAACGGTTTGCTCTTCTGTTTAAAATACAAGCATTGAGAAAAAAATGAAATATATGCTGACTATATTCTTTATTTTCAATAATTGTTTCTCGTTAAATGCCAACTGTCTTGTATTGGCTGTTGATTTGTTTGAAAGTACTGTATAATATTGCAGCTATCATCTACTCTGTTAACAGTTCAGTATTTCAATGACATTTCTGGATTATTATTCACATTTATTAGACATTGTAAAACATTATGTCCTTTGTCCAGTACCAGGCTTTGTTTATTTAAAGAGAAATAAATGTTTCGTGACCTTTGTTGCTCTTGTGCTTGAATAACATGTCAGAGGTCAAAACAGTCATTCATAACATTCACACAAGGACATGGATATTCTAAAAGTCAAGTCAAATACAAAGACAAAAAATACAAAATAATAATTTAAACATAAATATGAGACAAGTTAAGTACAAAAAATAAATAAAATAAATAAAATCAGTGAACGTGAAATGTTCATGAGGTCACAAGCTTTGCTAAATAGTTGGCGTGCGGCTGCAGATGATGATGTCACAGCTCTGCAGGCACGGATCCATTTCTCACACACGGCACCTCATTTACATCTCCAAGCCGCCCCTGTCACTTGCACCCGGAGACGCACTCGACGGGCGAGTGTCCGCGTGGGTTAACCAAGAAAACGCTTCACTCCTTTAAGCACGGGAGGACGAGCGAACTAAAGAGTGAGATAGTCACAGAGAGAGAGAGAGAGAGAGAGAGAGAGAGAGAGAGAGAGAGAGAGAGAGAGCCCTCGGAAGTGCATTCAGAGGCCAGGGTACCTCTTGCGCTCCTCTCTCCCACGAGGTAAGTGGGAGAACCCCCACACCCCTCCAGACATCCCAAAGACAATGGCTCTCAATTACCAGTCAATAACAAATTAGAATAAGATAAGAAACCGAGGGTGAGTGGGAGGGGGGCGATCTGGTGAGAAGTCTACAGATGGGGTTCTCCCTCTCGCACGTCCGGAAAGAGAAAGAGCGAGAGGGGGGGGGGGGAGGGAACAACAGTCCCCCCCCCCCCCCCCCCCTCAATCTTCGCACTTTAGGGGTGCCCCTCGCTGAGGTTAATCCCACTTTATCCAGGAGAGGCGGGCTGTCAGATCTGGGGAGGGGGAGAGGAGGAGACGGGGGTTAGACAAAAGCAGCACAAACATGGGACTTTAGGTACATTTTAGTGACTGTTTAACAAGTCACGAGCCTGCGGCTGAGAATACATGAGCACTCCAGCGCTGAAAAGCCTCATTCAGGCGGGATTCCCACAGAATGAGTAACGCTTAAAACCAACGCAGGCTGTTGCTGAGTGCCGTGACAATAGTGTGTGTGTGTGTGTGTGTGTGTATGTGTGTGTGTGTTTGTGTGTGTGTGTGTGTGTGTGTTCCTCAGGGCACCGGTTTACACATAGGGTCTACACCTGGGAGTAAGACGTGCACAGTGTACACAAAGCTTGCGGTTCAAAGTGGTGTTAAGCTTCATTAAGGCCTTGTTCGGACTGTATTTTTTTTCTTTATTAATGCGCCACACTGATTAGGGTCTACTATGTTAACTGATTTTATTGTTGCTTTGTCATTTTCTTTGCATTTTCACAAATGTTGAATAATGGCCTTATATATTGGCCATTCATCAAAAAAGTTGTTGACCCAAAATGATGGGTCAACAACAACGATGACCCATCATGATGTTTGATATTAGCCTACTAGCCCAAATGGTCGTTTACTTTGCATTTTTCTATTTGTATTCAGCATACATTTTTTGTCTCTGATAGTTGGTGTCATAATGAATTGAATTAAGTTGTAGGAACATCATCCCCCTCTTCTGATCCTTGTCATTCAATAGGATGCATTACTTGCACTTTCACTCTCACTGCTGCTGTGATTTTGATTGTTTGCTGTGTCTTACACATCTCGTTTGTCATGTATGGGGAAAGCTAAAATAGCTATAAAAAAATAACTGTAAATGTATCTATTGACGATGCTGAGTGTAACATTTTAATAAGTGTGCCTCACTGGTTCAGACTCACCGCTCGTGTTCCAGATGGCGTTGGTTTGGTTCTTGTAGCCGTTCTTCATGCACTCGTCAACGTAGGACTTGGGGTCGCATCCCGACATGAGAATCTCTCGGAGCAGGGCGATGTAGGCGATGGCCAACCGCAGGGTGTCGATCTTCGACAGCCGCTTCTCGTAGGGGAACGTTGGCACGTGGCACCGGAGCTCCTCGAAGGCCGAGTTGATGCTCAGCATACGCTTCCGCTCCCGGATGTTGGCGGCGTGCCTCTGGATTTTGTACGGGGGGTGGGCCGAGAGGCGCCTCGAGCGTCGCGTGCCGCTCTCGACGTTCTCGTCCCCCGAGGAGCTGTCGGCTTCCGTACCGCCGCCGAGGCCGGGCGACTGGGAGTCCAGGTCGGTGAAGGTCAGCTGCTCGTCCGGGAATACCGACTGACAGCCGAACGAGGACCACGGAGAGAGCTGTCCGGAGACCGTGTTGCAGTCCAAGAGCAGGGTGTCCAGCTGGGTCTGGAACTGAAAGTTGGGGTCCATCTGACCCCAGAACGCGTAGTCCGTGGTTGCATCTTGTTCAAAGTCAAAGAAGATGTCCTCCATGTTTGATTTTTTAAGGTTAATGAGAACAACAATAACAAACAATAAATAAACGAAACGAGTGACACGCTGCTACTTGTATCGAAGCCCTGGCTATATACCTGTCTCCGGCCTGATCTGACGTCGTGTGACCGTCGCTGGGGGGACTGGCGGATTAAATAGGTGCGGGCCCCTGTGCACGCGGCGGGGCGCTGGGGCTCCGTTGTAAAGACTGAAAGGAGCTCATTAAGGAACGACCGCCATCGCTTTAAAAGCCAATCACAAAGGAATCAGTTGATCCCCGAATCACCAAAGCGGAGCGGCACACGTGTCCAATTATAAAGTTTGCCCAAGTAGTCCGCTAATATTTACAAGGGAAGGGGGGGAAGAAAAAACGGCCGTTTGGAGAGGTTGTGCGCGTCGCGGGCGCGCCGGCCCGTGAATGGGATTGGTTGATCAATTGGGAGTGCGCTGACGACAAACAAAAACTGTCAGGAACACATGAGAGCACTTTATTTATCCGAGCAGACGCGGCTCAGATGCGTTTTAATGCTCTGCATCCCCATCGACCCATGCATAATGGCTCCATTTTCCATTTTTTATTATTTGTGTGTGTGTGTGTGTGTGTGTGTGTGTGTGTGTGTGTGTGTGTGTGTGTGTGTGTGTGTGTGTGTGTGTGTGTGTGTGTGTGTGTGTGTGTGTGTGTGTGTGTGTGTGTGCGCGCGCGTGCGTGTTTCACGCATACGTAGCCCTTTAGCCTCTTATGTCTGCCAACACGATCCCCACAAAACATTTCAACTTGCAGTGGCGATTTTAGCCTGAAATTTCTGGTGGGGCAAATTTATATGACGTCATATTACGTCAGAAAAATAGAGGTAGCTGATTATTATAACAGTAGGCCTACGTATATAGACCAGTCAGGTATACTATGGGCTGCATTTTGAGTGCCAGCAGGGAGCAGACATCCTATTTAAATACATTTCACATGCTTTAGCGCTCAGTACGACACAAAGATGTTGCCTATAATAATAATAATAATAATAATATTGCATTATATTTTAAACGCAAACGTTCCAAAGAATCTCAGAGCGCCAACATGGTACGCACTATAATATAGTGTAACGACCTCGCCGGTGACATAATCATGTCGAGTCATTAGTAATTGAAGGTAGTTTTAATGAACCAAAAACCAGGTCACTGAAACCCGTAACGTTGTAACAACATTGTCAACATTGTCACCAACAGCTGAAAACCGGACCAAAACAAACCCCGGTTACCCCGGCAACCCCCAACACGGTCTCACTCGCGTGCAGGCCCCCACCCGTATTCTACGTAATTCTACATTACGTAGAATACGTAGATTACGCAGTTAACGTCTAGGGGCAAATTTGAAATTGCCCCTAGCCTCAATGTTAACTTTGGCCGGTGTGGTTCGCGCTCATTGGTGTTTCTATGGTAACGGTGGGGCAGCGTGGGTCTTTGCCCCTCCGGAAACAGGAAACGTAAATATAGACAACGTTCATTCAAGCAAGCACACAGGCAGTAGAACACACGAATCAAATTACTCCAAAACAAGGCTATAATGCTTGTGAGTCAAGTTTATTCACACAAATGTGTACGCTACTTTGTATATAAAAAAATATATATAGTTTGCCACGAAGTAGGAATGGATTGCGCCTTCTGCTCAACAGCGCCATCTCGTGGGTCTGGTGGGGCACTGCCCCACCTGCCCCTAATGTAGAAACGCCACTGTCAACTTGATTCGGGTTTCAAACCACATCTAGAGGATTCTAATTTCCAAATGATCAAATGTCTAAGTTTTAATTCCACGAGGATAATTAATATAGCCTATTATTATTGATCTTGGGTCGCGTGCACATCCGTAAACTTTCTTCAGGCAGGCTGTGTTGGGTTTTCTACCATAAGGTTTGGATTTAAAATAATCCTCCAGGAGGTTAATTGTAAGTGTTTGGTGATTGTTCAGCATATTCTAAAGTTTGAAAAGCAGTTCATGTTGTTTGCCAAGTTGTTATCCGTTTAAAGAAACCTTTACAACCTGACGGCCGGGCGTGCTTGTTTGTAATCTTTTGTTAAATTTTCCTCCAGAATCGCAGCAACCTATTACACCGGATTGCAGTCTGCGGCCTTATATTGAAATGTTTGTTAGTTTGTAGGCCTGCATTACAATACACATGATGGAGATGTGCTTAAAGGCTGAGTGACACGTGCCGTCTGCCATCTGCCTTTGAGATTCCATGTTTGCTTAACTTTCCACATTCTGTGAAATCCTCCATTGCATCATACAGTCTATTCTTTGAGGAATCGATATCATTTTTCCACGGTCAAACATATTCTGTGACAGTGTAAAACAATCAATTAAACTAATTTGCGACGAGTTTCTCTCTCTCACTTCACTCTCTCTCTCTCTCTCTTAATTTAGAAGATTTCCTTTAGGTTTTGGCATTTAATAAAGGCCTATGTTGTTTTGAGTTACTTTCCTGATTCTTAAAAGGCATATCAAATGAAGAACAACATTTAATAATCGCCTTTCAAACTAAAATCTGACTTTATCAATGTCCAAAGACTCAAATGATATAAAACAGACGGTTATTAAAAGTTTCCATAATTTCAGCGCATTAGGCCTACTCGATTTTTTTTTCCTTCCCCTTTCCCCCATAGCCCTTGAGCCTTTTAATTATTCTCCATGACGGGGAGGAGGTGGAGGAGGAGGTCGTGAACACTTAATGATCTCCATGTTGTTGTTGGTGCTCGGCCCGGCCCCTGTCAGATCCTTCTGCCGCCCTGACAGCCCCAGGTCCCGCACAGCTGACGGCCCGCTTCTCGGGCTGTCATCTTCAGACGCGCCGCCCATTGTCTCTCCAGCCGACTGTTATCACTGCCTTACAACAGGCCACAATGCCGCTGTTTTGTATAGGAGAGAAACAAAAAAAAACAACATAAAAAGAAGCCTTTTCAATTATTCCGATCAACGTCGCCGAAATATAAAAAAGGTCTAATTCAATTTAATAAAGAAATGAAAACGACGTGGTTGGTGACATTTAAAAGAAGTCGCCAGGTCGCTGTGGATGGTTCATGTATCGGCCTGTATATTGTTATAAAAATGAGACGACATGCAGTTAATTTGGACCAAAAAAAAGGGTCTCAACATTTCTCTCGAGAAGCCAGAGCGCGCGCCGGAGCTTTGGAATCGGCCCCGCGACATATGGTCATAATTAGGCCTGCGGTTTGAAGTCTAGTTCACCTGGGAGTCGGTTTAAAGAAAAACAAGGAAGTTGACTAAATTGAAAATCACAGGCAGATCAGAATTGGCCCACACCTGTTCTTTCATGTTCCATAAAATATTGGCATTTTTAATTAATGACGTATTAAAAGGGTTTAGGCCCAATAAGTTTCGGTCACAAAAAAGGTCTGTCTCGTTACCTACAATGATTTGATGTCATTGCACATGCTGGAGTTTAGAGATATGGAAATTGAGGCCAAAGTCCACACCAAAAATGGATTTTGCTGGATTGTTCTCTCCCTCTTTCTCTCTCACACACTCATACATATGGATATGCAGATGCTCTCTGTCTCTCCCACACTCCATGCGCACACACACACACACACACACACACACACACACACACACACACACACACACACACACACACACACACACACACACACACACACACACACACACACACACACACACACACACACACACACACACACACGTAGACACACACACATACAACATTTACACACACACACACACACACCACACACACAAACACACACCCTTTATAGATAAAGAAATAATATGACAACAACAAACTCTTGCAACCCTGGGTGAATTTGTGACGCAGAGATTAACATAAGTGTGTTTTCTCAGCGGTGCAGTGTGTTTGTTTGTGTGGCTGGGCAAAAGCCCGATAAACATCTCTCTCCTCTCGCAGGGCCCCTGGGATCCAGTCGGCTGCGGGGAGACGGGGGCACAAGAATGTAATCTTCAGACTTCAGGCCACAAACTGCTCTTTCATCCCCGGCTGCCACCATTAGAGGACCTCGGTTCATTGAGACAACAGAACACAGGAGAAGTTAGCCTTGACCAGCGATTTGGGCTTAGATTGGGTCCTTTACCTTGTAGAGGTGAGCAACTGCCAACCAGCATCTGATGTATGCACTCTTGCATCAAAGGGCAGGGCCAGCCAGCAGGACGACCAGCAGATAGGAAAGGCTACATCTGGTTGCGTGTGAACGTTGTTCTACGTGCTTGAGATACAGCCAAGATCCAAAAGAAACCGGTGAATGTTCTTGAAGTTGTAGTTATTGGCAGGACCAGATTCGGCAGGTTCGAGGAAAGTAAGCTGTACATCGTCTAACTTATAGCGTTTTTTTTTCAGTGTTGCTGTGTAACTCTTTGAAATGTTACAATGACACTACCACGACGAGAGGAACCTTGGCGGAGAAAATGCAGTTTTGATGATGGCACTTAAAGTTTAGAAGCAGCTTCTTGGCTCATGCCCATCCCCCGCCGATCTGCTCTGGGAAACCCATCAGGACCATAAAGTCAAACCTCATGCAAGCACGTCCTCTTCAAGGGACGGGTGGAGGTGGTGGTGAGGAGGGTGGTGCGGAGGGGATGGAGGTGAGGATAGGGGTGGTGCTGTAAGGCTGGTGATGGGGGGGGGGGATGATGGAGGTGGTATATGTTTTTCTGTATGTACTCATTGTAAGTCGCTTGGGATAAAAGTGTCTACTACATGCCCTAAATGAAAAATGTTAGTGGAGGTGGTGGTGGGGATGATGGTGACGGTGAGGGAGTGATGGTTAAGGTGGTGGTATTGATGGGGGTGGTACTGGTACTGGGGTGGTGGTGGTGAGGGAGTGATGGTTAAGGTGGTGGTATTGATGGGGGTGGTACTGGTACTGGGGTGGTGGTGGTGAGGGAGTGATGGTTAAGGTGGTGGTATTGATGGGGGTGGTACTGGTACTGGGGTGGTGGTGGTGAGGGAGTGATGGTTAAGGTGGTGAGGATGATGGGGGTGGTACTGGTACTGGGGTGGTGGTGGTGAGGGAGTGATGGTTAAGGTGGTGAGGATGATGGGGGTGGTACTGGTACTGGGGTGGTGGTGGTGAGGGAGTGATGGTTAAGGTGGTGAGGATGATGGGGGTGGTACTGGTACTGGGGTGGTGGTGGTGAGGGAGTGATGGTTAAGGTGGTGAGGATGATGGGGGTGGTACTGGTACTGGGGTGGTGGTGGTGAGGGAGTGTTGGTGGTGGTGATGGGGTTGGTGGTGGTGGTGGTCTCCAGAACTGTCTCCTATTGCACACAAGGTAATGAAACAGTTTCTTCTTAAGGGACGGTTTCTCACTGTAAGGTAGTGTGTCCATGTTCCCATTCTTAGGCCTTTGTCGCAACACCAACTTCACCTCACTGAGTGTTGAGAGGTAGTTTGCGCATTGTTATGATTTAGCGGACAAATTTAAGAAAAGAAACCTCTATACTAATGTATAAAATAATTCTTGATTATATCTCCAGTGTTTTCCATGCGCATTATTGGAAAACAATGCTGGAATGCAACTGTTAGATAACAGCAGGTAACATCTTTGCCCGTTGTAAAATTACCCACTAATAGCTGGAAAACCCAAGGAGGGTGTTTCCAAGGGTGTGGGCAGCCTATAACACTCAATCTGGTGCCTGACACCTGTCGGAGGCCAGATGTGGATTGCGCTCACCCATCTCAGCTGGTCAAATGGGAAGCAGGGATCAGTGAAGAGAACCCTAGTCAGGAATGCGCCGAAGAACCAGAATCTCCTCCACTGAAACCAGACTTTTTTTTTCTGGTTTTCAAAAGCCTAGTCCTAAGAAACGACATGTGATCTCAAGAAGGTAATGAAGTTTGCGGGTTCAGATCCAACTACGGGGCCCCTGCGGTGGAGCAGTATCTATGTTCTCCTGAGTTGTCGTAGGTCTCCTGTGGTTTCCCCTGCTTCCACCCGTCTGCATGCTAGGGTACTTAGCAGGGAAGTTCAGAGGGGGAGCCTCCGTCTGAAGACCACCCCCCGGTGCTCCGAGAATCAAATAAAACGCAAGAGGGGGAAAAAGGGCAGAGTAGTTAATAGACTGGGGAGGAAAGCATGATCCAGGCATGATCTACGGCTCTACCTACTGAGACCAGCTGCGAAGGCTACTCCCCCACGTGCACTGTGGTGCCGTGGTTCGCATTTTGAGTCCAGGGCACGTGCACAGGTGCTCTCAAGAGATGGCCTAACCGGTCACGAGGGGCCTTCTGAGGTCACGGAAAAAAGATACGCCGGTGAACAAATTATCGCTAATGACCATCTGCTGGCTTTGTGGGACAACAGTTGTTTTTTTACTCTTTGTCAATCCTCTGTTTTTCAATCGTGTGGAGTGGCGCGTGCACTCCCTTTCCCGAATGAGGGGAAAATATGGTTGAAAGCGAGGTTTGGCCTGCTCTCGGTGTCTCTCTTCCCCAAGTGGGTTGAGATAGCGGGTTATATGGCCTCTGCTGTGAAAACGATTTGAGCTGAAAGGGAAACACGGCGTCCTGTCAGGACAGCAGCACATATCCAGCGCTCAAGTGGAGGCCGAAAGAGGGGGTCTAAAGGTGGGGAGTGAATGGACATAGCTTCAGTGAGGAGAGAGCGGAGGGTGTGAATACGTCGTTGAATGCCAACACAACGCCTGAGACAATGGCAGGAATGTAAACGCGAGCATCCCTAACCCAGGGCCCATGTTGAGCTGGGTGATTATCTGATAAACCAATGATCTCTTCCTCTCTGGCCAAACAAATGCCCTTTTCCTCACCTTTGCTGCAGGCAGATGCCACCATAATAGAATAGGAGTGAACCTTTTTGTGAACACATGGCCGAAAGGAGACTTCTGGAACATCTCGTACCAGTGTTCCCATGTACTGTTTCCTTTTAGAACTGTCATGTTTAAATAAAAAACGACATCAGTGTATGAGCTCAACTTCGTACGCCCAATCGTATGCCTAATGTGAACTAAAATGAATTGTCGTCATTGTGTCCTTTGGTCATTGAACCAACATTTCAATGTCATATTCCCCATTGCAAGGTCTGGTCTTTGTATCTCCAACACAAACAGGACACTCAGTGCGTTGAGCTCACCTCTTTGAAAAGAGATCCATACACTTTAAAAAGTTTTTTTCATTGGAAAATCCCTAAACCCAAGGTCTTAATGTTGTTTTACAACCAATGTAATACGAACACGGAGTCAAAACTATTCCAAAGTGTGTCGCCATCCAAGTGCTCGATACCAACTGACCACACCGGTTCAGTTTGGTGTGATTCTTTCACGACTATAAAGCCTTTTGTGCATTTCCATCTCATGATTTGTGAACCGAGGCAATTACGTTTCTGTGATTTCATTTTTTGGCAATACACCTTCAGCCAAACCGTGGAATATTGCACCCCCTAATAGAATTTCTTTGTTGGAGGGGTGAACCTTGAATTTATTGATTTGTCCCTTAGCCTGAGCAATCCTTTCAGCGCGGCCTTGACAGTTCTTCGTTGTCCTTTCACCCATTAAACACAATCTCATGTATAAAAAGGGGAATACATTACACTGGGATTTTTTATGCCCTCTCGGATACTCTAGAGTGCTCATTTGTTATACTGTCTAACAAATCACCTAAAAACGACACTCACAATTACCCTTGCATAACCGTTTTCTCATTGCCTAAAAGAGTGCTCCAAGGTTACAAGCTATGTATGACTGATGATTGGGCTATGACCAACACATACAGGAATACAGAGAGGCTATAACGAGGGTACGTAGGCCAGCGGAAAGAAGAACGATCTATGATATCTCTCTTTCCCTCGAAGCTGCTGGGGACCTATCCCTCACTCACTAGGTAGAAACAAATACCAATACAAGACCTTCACCCACAATACATAACCCAAGCAAGAGAGACAGAGAGAACACACAAGTGGACCTTCTTTCTGATCGCCACAGGAAAGTTCTCGGTTCTTGCGGTGAACCTCTAATTTCACTCCAGGAGAGACGAGACACAAGGCTAACCTTGTATGACCCAAACCTGACGGTGCTGGTTTATATCTGAGAGAATGTGTCAGTGTTTGATGAGACTGCTAGGTCTGTGTTGTTGTGAAACGGGGCAAGTTCAAAGCCTTTAGAAGGCGGCCATCTTAACAAGGCAATTCCTTTGAGCGTTTATTGTTGGCAGACCAGTTGTGCAGTGACAAATAGCGGATGGATGACGCTGAAAGGGTATTGTTTGAATTCAAAGGTAATCCAAAACAATTAATTCAGCGACAAATAGGCCTAAACTACAAGCCCCAAGGCAGCCAATCTAAATGAGATCACTATTTGTCTGGGAGCAATGTGCTGTTTCAATTTACCCCATCCATACACTTGCACACACTTGCACACACACACACACACACACACACACACACACATACATACACACACACACACACACACACACACACACACGCGCGCACACGCACACAAATACATTTCTGACAGGATGATAGAAAAAGGCTTGGGTAAAGAGCACAAGAGCATGAAAAATTAAAGAAAGAAAAAAAAATCCCAGATTATATGAAACAGATCGCTAAACATAAACACTAATCAGCTGACGGCAGCAGGAACAGGAAGTCGGATTCCCAGGAGCTGGGAAACGCATCCATGATAGAAAACTGAGACCACTGCTTCATTAGGTTTGGCCTTCCGCAACTCACAAGGGAAGAGAGACATCAAGAAAGTATAGAGAGAAAGAGATTTTTTTTTTTACTTATTTTACTTTCTATGTGCTTTGGTTATGTACATATATATTTCCCATGCCAATGAAGCCCATTTAATTGAATTTAGAGAGAGAGAGCGAGGGAAGGAGAGAGAGAGAGAGAGAGAGAGAGAGAGAGAGAGAGAGAGAGAGAGAGAGAGAGAGAGAGAGAGAGAGAGAGAGAGAGAGGGAGAGAGGGAGAGAGAGAGAGAGAGAGAGAGAGAGAGAGAGAGAGAGAGAGAGAGAGAGAGAGAGAGAGAAGAAAAAGGGAGACAGAGAGAGAGAGAAAATATAACAAACTATACTGTTCTTGTTTTGTCTGACTATCTTTCTCCACTAGATTGTTCAACACTAGCAAAAGCATCTTGTAGATTGAGGACACCATCTTGTAGATTGAGGACACCATCTTGTAGATTGAGGACACCATCTTGTAGATTGAGGACACCATCTTGTAGATTGAGGACACCATCTTGTAGATTGAGGACACCATGGATTGACATCGATCCCCTCAACTCCCCATCCAGTCTACACTGTCACGTCCTGATTTGTATCCACCAATAATTCCTCTTTTGAAAGTCTTAATCAAACACTTAATAATCTATGCCTGTTACTCTGAAAAACCGCCTCAGCCAACCACGCGGCTGCTACTCGGCTAGCCAGCCGTCTGCTCACAGGCCTCAAACAGGAGATGGATAAGGGATGTTTATTGATTGCGAAACAAATTTCTGAATGCAAACAGCCATCATCAGAAGAACAGTTCCCCACTGTGGTCTTGGATTCTAATGAGTCACTGGATTTATTGCAGTGACTCCTCCATTTAACGTTTCGCTGAACCTCTCTCGCTTTCTCTTTTTCTCACGCTGAAACAAAGCTTACGTTTTAAGACACCCAAAGCACTTTGTCAATAGGCCTCAAACCATCAGGGAGTTTTCTAAGTAGCCTAGCATGTCACATTTCTTGAAAGATGACATTACTTGCAAATTAATGGCGAACAGCATCCCTCTCATTCCTATCAGTCTTTTTCTCTGTCCATGATGTGGCTTTGTAGTGATCTTCAGAACTTTTTCTTCAATGTCCGCATTCCAACTGCAGAATATTTGCAATATTTAACGGCTCGAAAACGTCCCACAACGAAACTCCAAATGTCGTGTCTGGTATGTAACACCAGATGGGTGCTGGTTAGTGATGCTCTACTGGGCATGGGCTCTGTCTTAATGTGTTATAAAACAGACCCCCAGAAAACGCCGGAGCCCTCGGCCCATTCGGATGATTCACTGCATCTGGGAAGTAAAAGTCAAGTCATAAATCGCAGACATTGAGTGTTTCTCCAACCTTGTATTTACTGAATTATCGCGAGATAATATCTATCATTTACTGTAACTACTGCAGAGAAGTAGCAAAAAACAATAGTGGGAACGCCAGCAGAACTCATCAGGAAAACCCCAACAACAGGAATGAATGTAGTGGTTCCATTCTAGGTTTATTTGAACCCAGATTCGTTTGGTGAGAGTTTCCCGAACGCGAGCTGTCCAAAACAGAAACATTTCGACATTAGTCAACAAGCAACCCTTATTTTCCAATTAAACCCCCATTGTCTTCCTTCTGGGAATGAACTACAACAAGCTATCCGTATGCAAGACGGATAGCTTGAAAGCGGACGGCGATCCCCAGGCAGGTGGATTGGGCCTTCCCTCTTTTTAAGGTCTGCAACCCGTCCTCGCCTTACGACAGAAACAAATACCGTGGAGACCTCCTTCTCCCTGGAAGACCCCCACTCTGAGACCCCTCTCCCCTTCCTCCTCCCTCTCGATCCCAGGTGGCTGGGAGGAGGAAGCTGGGCTTTAACAACCTGGAGCCGGCGGTTGGAAAGGACTCTGCCAAACTGGCAGGGGTCATGTTATTTGGGGGGGGGGGGGGGGAGGGGGTTGGGGGGAGGGAACAAATGGCGGCTAGAGGTGGATTTGGAGGTTGGTGGGGGGGGTGGGGGTTGGGCAATGAAAAATAATTTCCTCCTCACGACGGGCCCCCAGAGAGCCGTGCTTGGCCCCGGGTTGGGAGGATCGCGAGTCGCTCCGGAGGAATTCCAGGGAGGGTCAAGGGGGGGGGGGGGAACGTCGGCCATGGGGAAATGGCAAAGCCAGACCGGGCCGCCGTGCCCCAGACCTGTTTACCCCAAGCTTGAGCACGCTTCGGTATGAAGGAATTCAGCGCTCCTCTTCAGTCAACCCTCAGAGCCTGATGGAAAATCAGGCTCAGGCCACGGAGGCGTGAGTCACACATGTGCGGGGAAGAAAAGTCAAGCGGGAGAAAGAGAGAGCGAGAGAGAGAGAGAGAGAAAGCACTTTTTTTCTTCGCCTCTTTCGTTTGAAGTTATTATGCAATAAAGCATATTTTCTTAATTCTACAAGGCTTTTAGCGACGGCTCCGGTTTCCCCTCGTGGCGGGGCCTTTGCGGAGATCCTGCCGACGGAGGGGATAGAAACCATTGTTTGAGGGAAACAATTACTTAATCCGCTCGAATCCACAACAACATCGGGGAGAAGAAAAAAAGCAGCAGCTTCACCAAGTCACTGCCACTTAGTGAGAGGACCACAGTTTGAGTTTCCCGGCCCAGGCCTGGCCCGAGGAAGGCGATGAAATCACATCTCTTGTCAGGTTATGGCCTTGTAATGTTCTGGAATGGAGGTTCCTGCGCTGTGCTGGCTGGGACATTAGAAGATACATACATGGGGCGTGTTCCTCCAAGCTTCTGTCTGTTGGATGGCATCGGTCGGGGGTCTCTCCCAAGCCCCTAGGAGATGGCGTGTTCAATGACTCAATTACTGATGAGGTGTAATTGAGCTGAAGTATCTGCAGTGTTTTAGAAGTCGTCAGAAGAACAGTTCACGACCTGTGGTCCATGAGTCACTATTCCAGTTTATTCCAGTGACTCCTCCATCTCGCGTTTCTTCTATCGCTCACTCCCTCCCTCGAGCTCTCTTTTCCTCCCTATCCCTCCTTCTCTTTCTCTTTCTGTTTCACTCTTCTCACTAACTCATTATCTTTCAACTAGTATATCCCTAACACTGATTTCTCTCTTTGTATGTTTCTCTCTCTATATTTCTTTCTCTCTTTCTTTATCTTCCCTATTTCTTTATCCTCATCGCTTTGTCTCTCCCTTTTTCTTGCTCTTTCTCTGGCTTTTCTCTCTCTCTCGCTCAACCCATCACTGTCTCATCCTCTCTCTCTGTCTCACCCTCTCTCTATCATACCCGTTCCATCTCTCTTGCTTGGTAACTGCATTTACTTAACTTCTTCAAGACTTCTGCCAACCGTATTTTCTCCACTCCAACTAGAGTGTGCATGTGTAAAGTCCCACAGTTTATAAAATAACAACCCTGTCTTAAGGAACATATTTGCGGGTGTTTTTTATTCTTCAAGAACCACTGACGATTTTTTACGGTCTGTGAAGACTTCAAAAGAAGACAATAGTGCTGTACAATATTAAGGACAGCTGAAAAAGATTTGTATTCGTTAACATTTGTTAGCTATTTAGCGAATCCAGAATAACAACATATGACTCCTTTTTTCCATTTAGACCTTTTTATCAGAACATTATTTATATTATTTCTGCTCTGCCTGGGTCAATCTTCCGACAGTGTGTGTTGGATTCATCCTAATGAAGGAACTATTCAACCAAACCTAAAATATTCAGTCTGGGATTAATTAAATTGGTTTTATCTTATCTTAAACAGGGCATCTAAATTGAAACTCTAATGGTTGGTCTTATCAAATGAGTTGTATTTGGTGCATTTGAAAGTTTGAGATTGAATGAATAGTCTTGTTTTTTATTTAATGCAACATAATAAATAAACAAACTCATAATAAGGAGCTGAGCAGAGTTATGTGGTCGCTGCTCAATCATTTGAGTCCAGTGATGTCAAACAGCAGCCTACTAACAACACCAGTACACTGAAAGGCCCTGGCTGAACAATTTGCTAACATCCTCGCCTGTATTTCTAACCCACCCGAACTACACCCTCCATACACAACACAGAGAAGATGGAAAAGTGAGCAAAACCAATCCCTTCCACACCACCGTCCGATGGTTTCCATGTTAAAGTCTTTCTCTTCCAGCCCCACCCTCCCCTTCAGACGCATGTTTCAAAGGCTCCACTTCAAAGAGGAGCTGGGAGAAGGTAGATCTATCTGCCCCTCTCATACCCCAGTCTTCTACAGGAAGGGGAAGATCGGGGGCAATGTGGTTCCTATTATTTGATAAGCATCCCATATTTTCAAAGGTATTTTAACGACCTCACCAGGCCGGCAAGGTCTTTCATGGTTCTGATCCACTCAGTCTGCCCCTGGACATCCCAGCGGTAGACACCCCTCCCCGCCCCACTGCGTTGACCCACCATTTGGGCACGGCTCCACGGGACGGTACAGCCTCTCTCCTCTCTCCCAGAACCTCTGCTCTTCATTATCTGTGGAGCTTTTTCCGAGCGTCAATTCTATTCTTCGCCGTCTGGCGTTGTCACAGTGACGCGCGTGGTGGCGGGAGAGGCAGGGGGGAGGGGGAGGGGGGGAAGTGAGCGAGCGTGTCCTTGCAATGGCGGTTCGGGATAGACGTGCTGTGTATTGTTTTAGGCCGAGCGCGCTACACCAGCTGTCACGGGCGGCCTTGGACGAGCGTGTGTGCGGGGGTGTTACGGTAAGCGTGTGTGAGGTCCCTGGCAGTGGCCCCGCCGAGCCGAGGGCTACGCGGGTCGGACCCGGCCAAGGATGAGTCACCACAGGGGCCCGCGCAGTCCGGCCGAGACGACGACGCGGAGACCGGCTTCAGACACCGGCACCCGCCGACCTCCGGGGCCCCGGGGTCGGCGGTCCGTCGGGCCCTCAGGTCGGTTTACACACTGTGTACGTCAGGATGCATTTATCAATGACATTATTAATGACATCCTATTTAGTCTGTTGACTGGCCGGTCTGATCAGGAAAGTGTTCACCGTCATATCATCACTATGTTATGTTTGGCGTCGTAATCGTAATGGGTTTCATCCAGCGACTTACAGATGGTGTGAGTGCCTGAGTATGAAGGACTTCAACATGATAAATACAATTAACAATAACAAGAACCATTGATTTATTTCCATTTTGCGTCTAGTTGATCCAACAATTTGAACTTGTACTTCTACGTGTCTCCGTCTCCTGATTACAATAACAACACAATATCAAATGATACAATGAAATAGTACTTAACTGATCTAAACCTGTATTTGTGCTGTTGATAAGATGTGTATGTCTGTGAGTGGATAAGCGATACCTGCCAGAGTTTCATGCATCCCTGTTTGGTTCCCTCACCTGGTGCGACCTCGGCCCGTCCGTCTGCAAAGACGGACGAACGCTTGAGCTGGTTGAGTTTCCTCGTCAGATCAACAACATATTCCAGCCACTCTTCCCCCACCACCTCCTTCTCGTCCGCCTCTCCTCCTTCTCAATTCCTTCTCCTCCTTTAATGCTCACTGTAAACAGGTCTGGCTCTGCTCTTCTCTGTCCTCCAACAAACACAACCGCCTTTCCAAAAATGTGGCCGGCTTTTATTGATCAATCTCAAAAATATTTTTATGATGCTCGACACCCTCTCTTTTAACTCCTACTGTAAACAAGCTGTCCTCTCTCCTCTCTCCTCTTCATCTTTCCTCTCTCCTCTCTCCTCTTCTATCTCCTCTACTATCTCCTCTCTCCTATCCTCTCTTCTCTCTTCTCTCTCCTCTCTCCTCTCTTCTTCCTCCTCTCCTCTCCTCTCCTCTCCTCTCCTCTCCTCTCCTCTCCTCTCCTATCCACTCCTCTCTCTCCTCTCTCCTCTCCTCTCCTCTCCTCTCCTCTCCTCTCCTCTCCTCTCCTCTCCTCTCCTCTCCTCTCCTCTCCTCTCCTCTCTCTCCTTCACCAAACACAACCACCTCCCCCAAAACATGTCCGCCTTTAAAAGATAAATCACAAACAAGTCTCTCTGATTCTCGACACAAAGCCCTTTGTGTGCGTGATCCATACATTCTTGCGTATCATAATTCAAGGGAGCCGAAATGCGTCATTCCTGATGTGAACCCAGCGGAGGCATCCTAGTCACGATGCGGTTTTCTTCTCGCCAAACTTTTCCGACTTCATCTTTGATGTTCGTTCGGAAAACAGACGGTGCTGTCCGAGTGACACCGCCGATCAAAGCTGCACCCACGCTCCCACCCTCCCAGCTTCCCACCCTCCCAGCTTCCCACCCTGCAGCGCCTGCCCGTGATTTTCCTCTGTTCTCTTTGTGACGGAGACAATGTGTTGTGGATTCCCAGACTTTAACACGCTGTAAATTGAGTGTAAAATGACAGAACCACATGACTTATGATGATTGAGGCCTTGGCCGCTGGAAAGGCGGGTTCGTGCAAAACGCAGATTGTGTCTCTTTGTGTTTTCGTTTATTTGCTCTCTAATCCCGAATGTGAAGATGAGGACAGTGGAGAGGAGGGGGGAGAGGAGGGGGGAGAGGAGGGAGAGGGTGGAGGGGATGTGTGCTGGACTAAAGTATTTGTTTTTGTTTTTTCTGATCAACATGCTCTTATGAAAGCGATTGAACCCAGGTCCCTCCTGGGAATAATCGTCTCCTCCTGGTGGGGCAGCTTCAGTAACAGTGGATCGATGTATTTGGGGCCATCTGTTGCTCTGATCTGAAGACAGGCCCTGGAGGTTGGGCCCTTAGGGGACAACAGGTGGTCAGGGGGGTGGGAACCTTACCTTATAGGTCCTGCGTCCTGTGTTTAGTGTAGGGTTTAATTAAACACGCACAGGCACACACACATACCCATACAAACACACACACGCACGCACACACACACACACACACACACACACACACACACACACACACACACACACACACACACACACACACACACACACACACACACACACACACACACACACACAGTCATACACACACAAACACAAATATATACACGTAAACTCACACAAACCAACACACACAAACACAAGACATTTAACAGAGTTTACAACTAGGGCTTGACTAAATACAGGGGTAGAACCTAGAAGGGTAGAACCACGACCAAACGACAAACTAAAGAGGCCAAACGGATGGAAAGCTGGAGCGCTCTCCACCAGTAGTCTTGACATGTTGCATGAGAAACAAGTGGAGCCACACGGAGCACCCTAACCTCTAATGCAAACCCAATGATGAAACAGTCGGACTGCCAGGCCACACGGCGAGGCATGACGCCCTGTTGCTGTTGGCCCGGGGCTCCAACCCTTCCATCGCTTCGCCGGCCAGCCTTGTGTCCAGCCGTATTTGGGAATATTAAGGAATATTAAACTACGTTTAGGAGTATTTAGGAATACGTAAGCTTGTTTTTTAATGACCAGATTCTGGAGGAATGGAATGGAAGAATAAATGGTGTAAAAAAAACTTTGTAACAGATGGTTGAGCTGTGCGTTGTGGTTTGTGGAAGTGACCTTGGTAGGGTAATCGTCACCTCTTTGATGTAGGGTAATTATTTGGAGATCGTCCCTCGCAAAAACTTCTGTGATACCGTCCTTTTTATATATGCATGTGTGCATTCATGAACCAACAAAGAATATAATAATCACACTAATTGCACATTAATAACTTGGTTATCAGAGTGCTTTAACATGCACAATTAAAATAAATACTTTAAAGACTTAATAAAGCAATGGAGGACAGAAATCGATAAATACTAATAAAATATGCAATGAAATACAAATCCAGAGATATCCCAGCTACAATTCATGAACTAGAATTAACACCATGGCAACACCACGGCAGTACTTATCTCTTTAAAAAACACAAAAAAAGGGAATACATTACTTACAGTTAAACTCTTTATAATGACTCTCAGCCAACGTTGCATCTCTAACTATAACAACATATCGAACTCAACTTATACATCAAACTAAATATATATATATTTAACTTAACTATATACTGAACGCATTCTAAAAGTATATATCTAACTGAACTTTAATCAAACTAATCACAACTACAGGGAACTATGATCCTTGCATTGTTGGCAGCTTGGATCCCAGCTGGTTTTCTGCTTTAATACGCGTGCGCGTGTGCGTGTGCGCGTGCGTGTGCGTGTGCGTGTGTGTGTGTGTGTGTGTGTGTTATTAAGCACTGCCAGAGAGACAAAGAGTAGAAAAAGAAAAGAAGAAGAAAGGGAGGAATATAAAAGCGTTGAGTAGAGTTATGGACGACTCCATGACGTCCTTTTGATCAGACGCAGAGAGTTGATGGGAGGTGATGGACAGATGGAGGGACGGGTTGGGGAGAGGGGAGGGGGGAGGGAGGGGGGGGGGAGCAGCTTACGTAAAGGCTGGCCTCTGAGAGTCATCTATCAAGCAGCAGCACGCGCTGCCGCTGACCCGCTCTGTGTTTAGGATGTGGGATCATGCCCTTCTTCTTCCCCCTTTTGTTTCTCCTCCCACATTTCTTTACCAATCAACACCAAACTTTGCACACGACATCGTCAGACGCACACAAAAAATAAAATTCGAACACTTTTTTTGATCCGACCTTCGACGACGAAACGGTAGCGTTTGGAATATTGGTATATTAGCTAAATTAGACGTGGAAAATCCAAAATCCCAAAAAATAAAAATCTGACATCGGATCGTGTCCAAATTGTACACACATGTTGGTGCTGACCTTAATGTCGTTCGATAAAAAAATCGGAAAATTTCGCCATTAGGGGGTGCAATAAACGAGAAAATTGTATATCTTCTACAAAATTTTGCCGCGAAAACGCTACACTGACTTCTCGCTACTCCTACCACAGTCAAATCCTTTGTATCCACAGGTTCAGGGTAGCGTTTTCAACACATGCTTCGCGTTGTGCCGGCGAAATGCACATTTCTTGTCGCGTTGTGCCGGCGAAATGCACACTTCTTGGACCCCTGCATAACTGCTTGCAGTTCTAGTTCTTTCTTACTTTCTTTTTCTTTTCTTTCATCTCCCCGTGTCTCTCTCTCCTTCTATCGTTCCCCCCACATCAATGTCTATTTCCGTCTCTGGCTTTATCTCTATCTCTTATTCTCTCCTCCACTCTTTATATGTTCTCTCGGTTCTACTTCTCTCTGTGTCTCTCCCCACCCTCCTTTTTCTTTTTACGTCGTTCTCTTAAATCTCATGCGCTTTTTCTCTCTCTTTCTATAATTCTACCGTCTGGCTCTCTTTCTCTCTCCTCTCTCACCTTTCTCTCTCTTCCCCTCTAATCTGTCTGTTCATCCCGGCCCCTCTCTCTGTGTCCTCTTGTTCACTTCCTTTCTCCTTCACTCTCTCACCCCCTTCTCTCTCTGTCTCGTTTTCATTTATGTGTGTGTGTGTGTGTGTGTGTGTGTGTGTGTGTGTGTGTGTGTGTGTGTGTGTGTGTGTGTGTGTGTGTTTTTGCTTGTGTGTGTGTGTGTGTGAGTGTGTGTGGGTGTGTGGGTGTGTTTGCTTGTGTGTGTGTGTGTGTGAGTGACCGAAAGGAATCAATTGTCCTGCTTTTCTTTTGATCACTTATTTTTTTTCTCCTCAGCCACATCCTCCTCTTCGCCACTCTCACGCCTGCATGCTTCGAATTACGGGGTGGATTAGGTGAATGTGGATGCGTGCATGCATTGTGGGTGCGTTTGTGAGTGCGCTGTGACTCAGGGGTCGCGGGGACATTAGTGGGAAGAGAGAAGAGGAGAGAGAGGTAAGGAGATGTTTCCTCTCCACAAAGACTGTTGAATTTGATTTTTATTTTAGGGTCCCAAAGGAAAAGTGTGCTTGAATTCAACCAAATACTCATGGTTGAATGCTGCTCAATCCCTACATTGAATCAAATTGATGATCTTTACAGCCTCTGAAATAGTCTCATTTGTTCATTGCAGCTGTGATGAAAATAAGTTTTTACAAGAATGCGATGATTGGGTCAGTGTTGTCCAACAACTGATTTATGACCTTTCCTTTGATTAATCCAACTCAAACATTAATCGTATGAGTTGTACTTTTGTGTTTCTGAATCTGAAATGTATTTTTGTGTTCTGATCCTGAAAATACGCATCTGCTAGAACACATAAAGATGGCATCATGTCATAACATCTTTCTTAGAGAAATGGAAAGACCTTTGAGGAGAAACGGGAAGGGCGATGGAACTCGTTATCGATTTCAGAATGCAGAATGTTGAAGACAGTCGGACGCTCTGCCCTGTTGCCTTTGGTTACTTGGTCAATGTTTGATTACAAGCCCAATGGTTCTGGATTAAATTCCTAAATGTCAGCAGTCTGACCTCTAGGCGTCTTTCAGCAAGCTAACCTAGAAATAAATGCACATAAATGAACACCAGGGTTGAAATACTCCACGACATAAAACAACCTCTAATAGCTAAACATAGAGCCCTGCCTAAACACAAACATTCCTGAAATCAAACAACATTTTTAAAAAGCTTATAAATATAGATAATTAATTATTTTACCATCGTCTTATTGCATTGAATTAAAAGTCAACCAAGTGTACTACTCAGATGTAACAATTATTGAAGTCAATTATGCAATGATTTTTATTCATGACGCGTCAACTGAGCAAAACCGTCAATTCTCTAGTTATTTTCTTTGCATTTCTGTCTTAAATGAGTGTTTTAGCCAGATTTGCAGTTATGTTTTCAATTGATATCAGAAAATCAATGGTTTTCAAGGATAATAATAAATGTAGAATATGCTAATGCTACTTCATCAAGCTAATGGTTGATTGTGAAAATTTGGGTGGTGGTGGTGGGAGAGGGGTTCTGCACATGCTCACATGTGGGACACATTTGATGGGATAAACATTCATAAGTACAGATACACACACACACTCTCATATATTGCTCATACGTAAACATACACACTTATATAGACACACTCTCTTCCCGACCCCAAAATAATCAGAGAAGAAAGAACTGTGCACCGCATGTGAAGCACCCCACACACACAGACACAAGCACACACACACACACACACACACACACACACACACACACACACACACACACACACACACACACACACACACACACACACACACACACACACACACGCACACACAAATGCACACAATTGACGGGGCATGCATAAACAACCTTCCTGACTCATACACAAATGCTTCTGCATACGCGTGCGCACACACACACCTACACACACACACACACACACGCACGCACGCACACACACACGCTAGCACGCACACACACGCTCACAAACATTGATGGAGAGTGCATCAACCACGATCAACAGCTTTCTGACACATGCACACAAACACACACACACACACACAAACACACACACACACACACACACACACACACACACACACACGTACAAACGTACACTCACACACGCACACTCCCTTTAATCTCCTTAATGTGGCCGCCATACCCATAAGATGTGGACGTGCGCGGCTAACGTGAGCTGTAATCAATAAAGGAGCCATCAGAAGTTGAGATGTTTATGTGGTCTGTTTTAAAGAGGAAGTAGAGCACGACTGTTTCCTGCTACAAAGACCAAACTAAATACACAAAGGCAGCAACAGCAACATAACACGCACAGACACACACACACACACACACACACACACACACACACACACACACACACACACACACACACACACACACACACACACACACACACACACACACACACACACACACACACACACACACGTGTATCACACACCTTGTGCCTTGTGGCAGGTTGTGTTTATAAGTTTGAAACTCTGGAACGGGATCAATAAAAGTTGGCTTTTGGCAACGGATGTATTGATTCATTTTACACTGTTTAGAAACTGTGTGTACAGAGTGAGTACAAATTGGTACTTTTTGAGTGTATGTGTGCGTTATTGTGTGTGCATTTCCCTTTTGTGCGTGTGTTTGTGTGCTTGCTGAGGTGTGTGTTTTGTTCTTCAGCAGCACCACCACCTGGTCTCTTGGGGCAGAACAGTGCAGTGGTTAGGGTGTCTGACTCCAAGCCATTCTGGGTTCGATCCCCCAGTGTCCTCAGCCTAACCTGTTAACGTGATCTCCAACCTTAACGACAGAATAGGTAGTTCATCGATATGGCCCAAAAACACCCCACTATCAACTGGTTGAGGAAACCAGCGAAAAATCACGTATGTCAAGTTCTGTCTGCCCAAACAAAATGGATGACACGCGTGTTATTCTCAGTTGGTGATTAATTATTTCAGGAGTCTATTCTGTTGTAAAGGTTTGGGAATAGGTCATCCCTGAGCAAGACGCCCCCTCATCTCGGATCCAACTATGTCATAGCAGAGCTTCTGCAAGGGGCGGAGATGTTCCTTGTTTCCAATTTCCTTAAGGAGATATATTGTAACATTCGATTAGTCTGTGAGACTGGATGGGGATTTTGAAAAATATTACACCGTGTATGTATTTTTACATACACAGTTTCCATTTGAAACCTTAACAGACACTTTCATACAGTTAATTACTGCTGGCCAAGTATGTGTTAGCCGATTACATGTCTACAGATCTTTGCCTCCAGCAACATGAGTGGTGAAACAAATATGAATCGAAACACCCCGTTTACACAAATGTAAGCTGGTCTTACATTTGTGTAATGTAAGACCAAAGCTAATATCTAAGACTTTAGCTATGAATCTGAAGTCAGATTTGAGGGACTACATTTCCCCTAACCCCCCACCTGCCCCCTTAATTTTTTTTATTTTAGGTTGCCTTTTAAGATCTGGCTAGGGACAACAGATAGAAATTAGCCTTTTCAGCTAACTCTGGCTAATTTACAGCAAGAAACTTGTTTGAAAAAACAATACAAATTAAAATAAAAAATGACACATATCTGTGTTCACGGTAAGCCACTGTGGGTCAAAGTGTCTGCTGAATGACTCCACAGCGAACAGGCCCTACATCCTACGGTCCATCAGCACCGAGGACGATGACATCAGTTCCTGTTGCTCGGCGAGGCCAAAAGAGCAGGAAACCAAATGACAAACGGGGGGATTCTCCCACGTCAAGCCCTGCCCCCCCCATCCCCCCGCTGGGTCCCCGCAGACGGTCAGAGAGCCAGACATGACATCTGACAGTGTAAATCACAAACATACACACACACACACACACACACACACACACACACACACACACACACACACACACACACACACACACACACACACACACACACACACACACACACACATATACACACATGCACACACACACACACACACACACACACACACACACACACACACACACACACACACACACACACACACACACACACAGACACACACATATACACACATACATACACAAGCACACACACACACACGCACAAGCATACGCACACACACACACACACACACAAACAAACACACAAGCATACACACACACACACACACACACACACACACACACACACACACACACACACACACACACACAAGCATGCACACACAAACACACACACAAGCATACACACACATGCAAACAAACACGCATTGGCACGTATACAGAAAAACACACACAAACACACATACACGCACACACAAACACACAAGCACACACAAACACAAACGAACATAAACACGCGATGGCACGCACTCACATTCACACATACACACACGCATGCAGACCCAATTACAAACACACACACACACACACACACACACACATGCACACAACCTCACCCTTCCTCACAGCAGCCCCTCCATCCCCACCACCCACCCCTCTACCCCTACTCCCCAGCCCTCTGCTCAGGAGGACTCGAGCAGAAAGTGACGGAAACCCACAAGAGCCGCATCGTTCATTGTGGAATTCAGCGAGGAGAGGAAGCTGGCTGCACAGTCACGCTACACTGCTCTCGTCCCAGGCTGCTGTCTCTCTCTCTCTCTCTCTCTCTCTCTCTCTCTCTCTCTCTCTCTCTCTCTCTCTCTCTCTCTCTCTCTCTCTCTCTCTCTCTCTCTCTCTCTCTTTCCCCCTCCCTCCTTCTCGCTCTCAGTCTACACAAACACAACAAGTGATGTGAATGGTATCAGCCATCAGATCAGGGGTACACACAGACGTTTGAAGATCCGGGGCTCATTGTTTTATACTGTATCATATGAGGTTCAGTATGAGGCTGAGTCAAAGTTGGACGGTGAGGTTTTATTTAAAACTAATGCTGACTGTTTGTTGTGTAATATAAGGCTCCCTCCACTTCTGTCTTTCAAATTTGAAAGGAAACGCATTTGGAGGACAGAAGGAGTTTTCAATGGTTAAGAAGTTAGATTGCAATGGTAAGGAGAGTACATTAATGTGGATAGATAGATCTGTGTGTGTGTGTGTGTGTGTGTGTGTGTGTGTGTGTGTGTGTGTGTGTGTGTGTGTGTGTGTGTGTGTGTGTGTGTGTGGGCTTTACGGTACGACCGCTGACCCTCGCTACTGGAAGTCAGCTACGCATGTTAACCGCCAGGCGCGTGAATCCTAAGGAGCGCTTGTGTTGGATCAATCCCCCACCTATAAACCACCGACCACCCCCAAGCATCTGAACCATAAAGGGTACATCTATTTGAATTGGCCTTCCAGTGGACGTCCAACAGTAACTGGAACAGAAACGTCCCGACGGCGGGCCAAGCAGCGGTGCTTGTGTTTGGGTCTTCTGAACGCCAGCCCACCACCCACAGTTTGGTTTTTTTTCTGCTCTTTGAAATCAAAATAATCTATATCTCAGTTGTGCAATCTCTCTCGGCCTGGCTGTTATGCATCTCCTGCTGAACCGTTTCCGATGGCCGTTTCCATGGCAATCCCCAAGGGAAACGCGTTTTGAAGGGGGGGGGGGGGGGGGGGGGGGATTGGGGGGGGGGGGGGGGGGGGGGGGGGCGGGGGGAAGGAGACCTCCGTTTCCATGAGTGCAGGTTCCAGTTCTGCTGTGAAATTCCCAAGGTCCGGACACAGCACTGCTTGCCACATTCCCACAGTGGTGGGCCACCGATCGCTCTCTTCCTCTCTCTCTGCCTCTCTCTCTCTCTTGCTCCCCTCGTGTGTGTTTCCTGAGGTCTCTCGCCCGGCCCGGCCTGCTGTAGGGCAGTGGTTTGGGAAAATGCCCGGCGGGGTGGGGGGGGGGGGGGAAAGGGGGGGCTGGGCTGGTGGGAGAGACCCAAGCCCCTTCCCTGGGATCCCTGGGCCACCACAGCTCCGGACGTTTGTTGCCCATCCAGCGTCTCCCTCCAGACCGCTGGGATCTACTCGGCCGCGGGATATGCGTCCCATGCGGGGCCGAGCGGAAGTCATTAAGCACGGCTAGTTTGGGGTAATGTATGCTGTCGTGCCTCCATTATCCCCCCACACTCCTCTCCTCCCCCCCGTCATCCTTCCCCCCCATCTCTCCTCCGATTCGCTGCCCGGCTGATTCACAGATCATTGGGAACACTTTGAGTCGTCTATACTGAAGGTATCCGCTATTTATTGATACTCAGTATTGACTCATCCTCAGAGTTAACAGTGAATTACATATCGGTAAGTAGCAGGTTACACACCTTGCTTAAGGTTGCTTACAGACACTTCTCTTTTCTCTCTTCTCTGTCGTCTCTGTTCCCGGAGGTCTTTCGCCCGGGCCCCCCCTGACACAAATTGACAGAATACACAAATTGAATCGTGTTTCCTTCTTAGATAAGGATGTGGGCTTCGGGGTTCGAACCCACGACCTCTCGTTTTGGGCAGTCTGCAGTCCTGACTCCGAGCCCCGAGACCGGCTCACACTCCTCTGCTTCAGTGCCAGCCTCCTCCTTCCTCCCCAGGGGCCCGGCGGCCGTGGGCAGGCCCTCGGTGGCAGCGTTCATTAAAGCGCGCGTCGCCACAGACATGAAAGGCAGCTAATGAAGCCGGGGAGCCGGGTTCAAACACTGTGACAGTAATTACAGAAGCCATCACATCCTGCATCCGCCGCATGCCTCCACCACCGGATCCTCTGCCCGGGGAACAGGCCGCCTGCAGCTCGTTAAGGCCCTCCGGGGGTTTTTAATAGGAAGAAGGACGCGTTTATTAGTCGATGGGATTCCTTCGATATTTCCGACCGTACGCATCTTAATCATGTCAACAAAGTGGAAGCGCTCAAGGTTTATTGGGCGTCGGCTAGTGTGTGTGGGTGTTTTTGGTGTGTGTGTGTGTGTGTGTGTGTTTGTGTGTTGGGGTGCTGGGTGGGGGTGCATTACTACTTCCTGCCATGGGATTGTGTTGTAAGGTTACAATACCACAGAAAACTTCGCGATATTTTTTCTGTAGCCGAATTTAGGCTTTGAATCGACTCGACTCAGCTACCAACAGAAGGGAATGCTTACCTTGGATTAGTTGACTTCATCGATTTCCTGACCACATGTGTTCGTCGAATGTGACTCACTGTTGGCGATGTCTGATCATAATTGTGTATTCTAGCAATCGTGCACTGCCTTGTAGACTGGGATTTTTATTGAACCATTGCCAGAATTAAAGTGTACGTGTGTGTGTGTGTGTTTGTCTGTCTGTGTGTGAATGTGTGTTTCCGGCTGTCTGGGTGTGTGTGTGTCTGTGTGCATGTGTGCGTGTATGTGCATGTTGTCATGTATATAGTATGTGCATGTCTACGTGGGTGAGGTATAAACACAATGGCAGTGCGGTCGTCGTTAAAAGGGAAGGAAATAGTTGCGGAATGCCTGAGGACTGAGCTGATCTCCACAATAAAAGCAGTGATTAATAATTGGCTATTAGCAAAGGGTGTCACACGCCAGGGTAAAAGTGCTGACGGAAACACTCTCTGATTGGAAGGTCAACGCTAACTGTTGGAGTGTAACCTTTTGACGAATTACTAAATAATCTTCTTTATTTCTCTTTTCAAACAAACTGTGGATTTTTCTCTCCGTTTCCATGTTACACTCTCTCTCTTGGATCAAACTGTGATACTCACACACATGCACACACACACACACACACACTCACACACACACACACACACACACACACACACACACACACACACACACACACACACACACACACACACACACACACACACACACACACAGCGACCCACTCAAACAAATAAACATAATCAGAACCATGTATGATTTCACCAGAATCATGGAAAACACAGTTTTAATGGCGTTTCCTACTAAGATAAATGTTGCGGTGTTTTCTAAGTAGGGTAAACCAAGCTGTTGAGATATGGTCCACCACGAAATTTTAAAGGATTCTTGAGAATGTTTGATTACTGCAGTCTGTGGTCTGAATAAAACAGGCGAAGCAACAACAAAACGCCAAGCCATCCCTTTCCTCCATAATAATAATAATCAGAGGAAATGGACTAAATCCACTTCATTTTTCTTTCATTAACGACATACTATACATAGATTGGGGCTGATGGCTTTTTATCATTAGGGACGCACACACAAATGTTTTAATCCTTTGCATGTATTGCAACTGGGCAAGCCACCATCATTTTGTGTGTTGGTACATTTGCACGTGTGTTTGTGCACGCTTGTGTGTGTGTTTAGTGAGTGAGTGAGTGAGTGAGTGAGTGAGTGAGTGAGTGAGTGAGTGAGTGAGTGAGTGTGTGTGCGTGTGCATGCGTGTGTGTGTGTGTGTGTGTGTGTGTGTGTGTGTGTGTGTGTGTGTGTGTGTGTGTGTGTGTGTGTGTGTGTGTGTGTGTGTGTGTGTTTGTGCGTGTGTGTGCGTGTGTAGTATGCTGCATGTGTGCGTCTGGGCACTTGTGCATGCATATGTGTGCATATGTGTGTGTTAATGGTGGGGTTTGGGCTGTCTTCCATGGTAAAACCATTACTGGGACTTGAAAGAGAACTCTTTCGCAATGGAAACTCCCCACGGGAAGATAGTGGTTTACCAACCGCCCCGTTCTGCACCAGGCCACTGAAACTCATCCTGAATGTGTGTGTGTGTGTGTGTGTGTGTGTGTGTGTGTGTGTGTGTGTGTGTGTGTGTGTGTGTGTGTGTGTGTGTGTGTGTGTGTGTGTGTGTGTGTGTGTGTGTGTGCGGGTGTGTGTGTGTGTGTGTGTGTGTGTGTGTGTTAGTGTGTGTGTGTGTGTCTTCCTGTGTGAGAGTGTGTGTGTGTGTGTGTGTGTGTGGGGGAGGGGGGGGTTCTTTAGGACAGAGACTGAAGTCCCAGGATGGGTGGGAGGGAGGAGGAGGAGGGGAAAGAAGAGGGGAGGGAAGAGGAGAGGTCAGGGGAAAGAAGGGAGAGCAGGAGAGGAGAGAGGAGAGGAGAGGGGGGAGAAATTGAAAGGGGAGGGGGAAAGGAGAGATTGGATGGGACGGGGAAAATGAAAAGGGGTGGGAGAGATATACAAAAAGAGGAGAGAAGGGAGAGGGGAGATGGCTGGAGAGATGAGAGGATTAAAAAAGAATGAGGGAAGGGAGAGCTTTACAGAAAGAAATGTCTTTCCGCACAAAAGATGGAATGAAATAATAACAGAAAAAATGTGAGGAAAAAGATGAGCAGAGGAGATGATCAGCATGCTGGGAAGGAGCACAGTGCCATCTATCGACATCAAAGACAACATCTGGCCTGCAGCACTAGAGTAACACATCACAGACAACACGTAGGCCTACCAAGCATTTACGCCATTAGCAGACACTTTTATTCAAAGCGACTTACAACGGCTTATGTGCCCACCGGCGGAGTCAACCACGCAACGCAGCCGCCAGCTTGGTGGAAGCAGTTTAGGATTGGGTGTCTTGCTCGGGGACACCTCAGGGCATCCCCTGATGAGCCAGGGATCGAACTAGAAAACTCTTCAAGATACAAGTTAAACCGTTGCAGCTCCCGAGCTAAGCCAACCCCTGCAACACTTAAGCGCGTTGCACAAAGACACATCCTCTGTTCTCCCCGGCCCCCTCCAAAGGGGAGGGGAGGAGGAGGTAGTACTGCAGTGTGGGGAGGGTCTTGCGGTGTACAGTAGTTTTCAGATTGTGGTTTCTACAGCTGTAT
This sequence comes from Gadus macrocephalus, assembly GCF_031168955.1. NCBI lineage: Eukaryota > Metazoa > Chordata > Actinopteri > Gadiformes > Gadidae > Gadus > Gadus macrocephalus. The sequence continues at coordinate 9,631,783 of NC_082401.1, forward strand.
TTCCTAGTTGTAGCCCTCAAAGTGTAATTTTCGAGGGTGACAATTTTCTAGGGTAGCTTCAGTGTGCAGTTCTTCTAGGTTTTCAAGTCTAGTTTTCCACGCGTCGATGTTTAATTTCTCAGCTCTTCGTGGGATAGGGGGATTGGGACAAACCCCTTGTTTCAGAACTTTGCTAGAGTCCAGATCCCCATTCATTCTCCAGAGCCTCTGTCTGCTTGGATCAGGAACTGTTTCTCCTGGCAAACTCTGACATTTCCCAGGCCCTAGATCCCCAAAATGGCGTTTTCACCACAATTTAGTGTTCTTGGTTCTGATGTTGTCTGATATCGTTCGCCAGCTCTGAAACATCTTCAATAACATCGACAACAGCAAACCCCAGCCAGGGACAGAGGCTGGCTGGGTATAGGATTCAGGGTTAGGCAATCAATTATTAGTCCTTCATGAGTTCCATTATCAGGCTAACAGGGAATGTTAGCCTGCAGAGAAAGATAAATATAAAATATTGTATTTTATTGATTTCCCTTTAAATGTATTTTAACTTTATTTAACTCTTGTGTATGTAAAGCACTCTGAATGGCCTTTGGGTTTAAAGGGGGAAGAACGTTCATTGCCTTTCATCGGTTGAACTGAACCCACTGACATTGCTCTCAATAAAACGAAAAAGTGAACTCTGAATGACATCCCAAAAATGTAACTCAAAATAGTAATAAATTACTTTCATCTATAAATCGAATCTTAAAATAGAACCTTGTATGATCTTGTGTTGTAGGGGTAAATTAGTCTTATATGTCGGAGGTAGCCAGTTTGCTTCTTATCAGCGTTGTTTAGATGGTAATGATGAATAATATAATTGAGGGTTGTTAAGGAAAACAATGTTCAAAGGGGTAAGCGGTTTAAAGGTTATTGCGGGGGAATAGTGAAGGAATCAGGTCAGAAATGGATTCCTTAGATTCATCTCAGAACACAGAAGTGGTTTTAATTAAGTACTGAAATGTACAGGGACGCGGGAAGTCAGTCCGAGGGGGGGGTGCTGAGAGAGAATCTATATAATGACGTCATAATAAATGCTGCGCAACATCCTTTTCTTTACAGAGACGAGATGAGGGGTGACGTCACATTCAGGGATCCACTCTGATAAACACTCTACTGGTGTGTAAAAAGAGTTCTGCCAACTAGCCACTGTTATTCACAAACGTTAGCAAATAAACAATGTGGAAATTAGAGTCAACTCGGCTGATACTGGGCTGAATTTCACACACTAACAACATGCCGACAAGCTGTTGCGGTCCGGGATTATACACAGCGTTATAACAAGGATTCAGGAGGTTATTTCTAAAGGTTTACAAAGGAAAGTGACAATAATAGAAAGCCTTAATTTTCATCCAGACTTACGAGTTGTCTGATATGAGGAAGGTGACGATTTCTCCGTCAAGTGAACCGCCCGTCTTTGCTCTTTTTTTGCCAACCAGTTTACGTGCGGGATTCCAGAATCAAAACGATAACATTCAACGTGTCTATTAAATATGGCAGCAACATTTTACACCAGTTTTAGAATGTTCACTACAACAGATGTTGAACACCAACATGCTTACGTAAAATCAGCATAGTACCGATAATATGATAAATATCATAAAAAGGGTGGATGTCAATAATTTAATGAAAAATCATGTTGTATGATAAAATTATGCAACAAAAAAAAAGTATTGATTTGTTCAGAAAACTTTCTCACTTGCAGTTACAGCCAGGGGCCGCTGCAGCACCCTAAGCACCCCCACTTCCCGCGTCCCTGGGTAACACTGTTGTTTTTTATTGGTCGTCATGAAAAAAAACATAAGGGGTAACACTGTTGTTTTTTATTGGTCGTCATGAAAAAAAACCTAAGGGGTAACACTGTCGTTTTTTATTGGTCGTCATGAAAAAAACGTAAGGGGTAATGCCCCGTTTACACCATCCCGCTAATGGCCGCTAATGGCCGATGGACCACCGATGTGGAAGTCGGGGTGATTCGGGTGACATCGGGCTAAAAATGTATGATCGGGTCAATTTATCGGGGTAGCATTTACACATACCCGATGTTATAACGATAACATAACGATTTATGCCAGGGAAGACACCCGAAGTGCGTTTGGCGTCATTTGACGTAATTTCGAATGACGCCAAACACGTCAAATGACGCGTTTGGCGTCATTTGGCGTCATTTCGATAGAAGGCAAAGGGGAGACTGGTTTAGACTGATATTTATTTATATATTCATTTATATTACAATAGCGATTTTATAATAATAGAACGCCGGTTCTAAATGGGCGAAGTACCCCTGTAATTATAAAAGTAGGACATCCATCCATCACCCCCTATTTATACCCAAGTGGCAGATTGAGGGTCTTCCTTAACACAATCTGGTCACTCACAATCGTTATTTGTCGAGGGTTCTCGAGGGTCTTTCGTGTGTTGAGGTTGCCGATATAAAGACGATAAAACACGATAAAGCGCGGAAGATTAACGAATATAGCCGATGTGCCCAGGAAAATTCCCGAACGACTTGCGATGTCTTACGTTATACTCCCGTTCTATTCCCGATTATAGCCGATTAGCCCATAGCAACACCTGGTAACCAATTCTACCCCGATAGACCCAAAATTAACAAACATGTTCGTTCTTTGCCAATGTTGCCCGATGTTGCCCGATCATTGAGCATTTCTTCCCGTTGTCTAACGATGTTCCCGGGAAGAGTAACGGTGTTTCCCGATGCAACCACGCTATTTGCCGATGTTATAACGATAGCTGCTGATTAAGCCATCGGGCACCATCGGGGCCCACTATCGGGTAGGTGTAAACCCCCCATAACACTGTTGTTTTTTATTGGTCGTCATGAAAAAAAACATAAGGGGTAACACTGTTGTTTTTTATTGGTCGTCATGAAAAAAAACATAAGGGGTAACACTGTTGTTTTTTATTGGTCGTCATGAAAAAAAACATAAGGGGTAACACTGTTGTTTATTATTTGTCGTCTTGAAAAAAAAAATAAGGGAAATAATAGAAATACACATGTATATCCTCTTTAATGATGATTGATTATTGTTTATTGTCATCGCCTCAGTGGTGCAGTGGGGTGCACTCTGCCTAACCCCCTGGAGACCGGGGTTCAAGTCCGGTTGATGACCTCTGTTGGAAGTTACTTATCTCTATTTCATGCGAATTATAAATTCAAGTATAACCTTTGTGTTGACTTTAACCGGTGTCTTGATGGTGCATTGTTAAGTTCGGAGGTTAATACTCTAAACAGCTCATGTTCTGATCCCTGCAAAAATGTCGACAGGGGTGACACTGTTGTTTTTCTTTGGTCGTCATGAAAAAAAACACAAGGGGTAACACTGTCGTTTTTATCAAATGAAACATGAGGGGTAACACTGTCGTTTTTATCAAATGAAACATAAGGGGTAACACTGTCGTTTTTCTTTGGTCGTCATGAAAAAAACCATAAGGGGTAACACTGTTGTTTTTTATTGGTCGTCATGAAAGAAAACATAAGGGGTAACACTGTTGTTTTTTATTGGTCGTCATGAAAAAAAACATAAGGGGTAACACTGTTGTCTTTGTCAAATAAAATATAAGGGCTAACACTGTTGTTTTTTATCAGTCATCATGAAAAAAACAAGGGGTAACACTGTCGTTTTTTTTTCATGACAACCAATAAAAAACGACAGTGTTACCCCTTGTGTTTTTTTTCATGACGACCAAAGAAAAACAACAGTGTTACCCCCTATGTTTTATTTGATAAATATCGACAGTGTTACCCCTTATGTTTATTTCATGACGACCAATAAAAAACAGCAGTCTAACCCCTTATGGTTTTTTTCATGACGACCAATAAAAAACGACAGTGTTACCCCTTATGTTTTTTTTCATGACGGCCAATAAAAAACGACAGTGTAACACTGTCGTTTTTTCATCAAATGAAACATGAGGGGTGACACTGTCGTTTTTCTTTGGTAGTCACGAAAAAAACCATAAGGGGTAACACTGTTCCTTTTTTTATCGGTCGTCATGAAAAAAAACATAAGGGGTAACACTGTTCCTTTTTTTATTGGTCGTCATGAAAAAAAACATAAGGGGTAACCATATTGTTTTTTATTGGTCGTCATGAAAAAAAACATAAAGGGGGTAACACTGTTGTTTATTTGGTCGTCATGAAAAAAACCATAAGGGGTAACACTGTTGTTTATTATTTGTCGTCTTGAAAAAAAAAAAAAGGGAAATAATAGAAATACACACATACATTTTAATGTCATGTATATCCTCTTTAATGATGATTGATTTTTGTGTATTGTCTTCGCCTCAGTGGTGCAGTGGGATGCACTCTGCCTTACCCCCTGGAGACCGGGGTTCAAGTCCGGTTGATGACCTCTGTTAGAAGTTACTTATCTCTATTTCATGCGAATTATAAATTAAAGTATAACCTTTGTGATGACTTTAACCGGTGTCTTGATGGTGCATTGTTAAGTTCGGAGGTTAACACTCTAAACAGCTCATGTTCCGATCCCTGCAAAAACGTTGACAGGGCTGCCACTGTCGATTTTTATTGGTCAACATGGAAAAAACATGAGGGGTAACTCTGTCGTTTTTTATCGGCCGTCATGAAATAAATATAAGGGGAAAACACTGTCGATATTTATCAAATTAAAAACATAGGGGGTGACACTGTTGTTTTTCTTTGGTCGTCATGAAGAAAAACACAAGGGGTAACACTGTCGTTTTTATCAAATGAAACATGAGGGGTAACACTGTCGTTTTTATCAAATGAAACATAGGGGGTAACACTGTCGTTTTTCTTTGGTCGTCATGAAAAAAACCAAAAGGGGTAACACTGTTGTTTTTTATTGGTCGTCATGAAAGGAAACATAAGGGGTAACACTGTTGTTTTTTATTGGTCGTCATGAAAAAAAACATAAGGGGTAACACTGTTGTCTTTGTCAAATAAAATATAAGGGGTAACACTGTCGTTTTTTATCAGTCATCAAGAAAAAAACAAGGGGTAACACTGTCGTTTTTTTTCATGACGACCAATAAAAAACGACAGTGTTACCCCTTATGTTTTTTTTCATGACGACCAATAAAAAACGACAGTGTAACACTGTCGTTTTTATCAAATGAAACATGGGGGGTGAGACTGTCGTTTTTCTTTGGTAGTCACGAAAAAAAACATAGGGGGTAACACTGTCGTTTTTCTTTGGTCGTCATGAAAAAAACCATAAGGGGTAACACTGTTGTTTTTTATTGGTCGTCATGAAAGGAAACATAAGGGGTAACACTGTTGTTTTTTATTGGTCGTCATGAAAAAAAACATAAGAGGTAACACTGTTGTCTTTGTCAAATAAAATATAAGGGGTAACACTGTCGTTTTTTATCAGTCATCAAGAAAAAAACAAGGGGTAACACTGTCGTTTTTTTTCATGACGACCAATAAAAAACGACAGTGTTACCCCTTATGTTTTTTTTCATGACGACCAATAAAAAACGACAGTGTAACACTGTCGTTTTTATCAAATGAAACATGAGGGGTGAGACTGTCGTTTTTCTTTGGTAGTCACGAAAAAAACCATAAGGGGTAACACTGTTCCTTTTTTTATTGGTCGTCATGAAAAAAAACATAAGGGGTAACACTGTTCCTTTTTTTATTGGTCGTCATGAAAAAAAACATAAAGGGTAACATTGTTGTTTTTTATTGGTCGTCATGAAAAAAAACATAAAGGGGGTAACACTGTTGTTTTTTTTGGTCGTCATGAAAAAAAACATAAGGGAAATAATAGAAATACACACATACATTTTAATGTCATGAATATCCTCTTTATTGATGATTGATTATTGTGTATCGTCATTGCCTCAGTGGTGCAGTGGGGTGCACTCTGCCTAACCCCCTGGAGACCGAGGTTCAAGTCCGGTTGATGACCTCTGTTGGAAGTTCCTTTTCTCTATTTCATGCGAATTATAAAGTCAAGTATAACCTTTGTGTTGACTTTAACCGGTGTCTTGATGGTGCATTGTTAAGTTCGGAGGTTAACACTCTAAACAGCTCATGTTCCGATCCCTGCAAAAACGTCGACAGGGGTGCCACTGTCGTTTTTTATTGGTCAACATGGAAAAAACATGAGGGGTAACTCTTGTCGTTTTTTATCGGCCGTCATGAAATAAATATAAGGGGAAAACACTGTCGATATTTATCAAATGAAACGTAAAAAAAACTGTCGTTTTTTATCTGTGGTCATGAAAAACCCATAAGGGGTAACACTGTTGAAAAGTATCGAATAAAACATAGGGGGTAACACCAGGGACGCGGGAAGTCAGTCCAAGGGGGGGGGTGCTGAGAGAGAGTCTATATAATGACGTCATAATAAATGCTGCGCAACATTCAGGGCTCCGCTCTGATAAACACTCTACTGGTGTGTAAAAAGAGTTCTGCCAACTAGCCACTGTTATTCACAAACGTCAGCAAGTAAACAATGTGGAAATTAGAGTCAACTCGGCTGATACTGTGCTGAATTTCACACACTAACAACATGCCGACAAGCTGTTGCGGTCCGGGATTATACACAGCGTTATAACAAGGATTTAGGAGGTTATTTCTAAAGGTTTAAAAGGAGAGTGACAATAAAAGAAAGCCTTTATTTTCATCCAGAGTTGTCTGATGGAAAGTGACGTTTTCTCCGTCAAGTGAACCGTCCGTCTTTGCTCTTTTTTTGCCAACCAGTTTACGTGCAGGATTCCAGAATCATAACGATAACATTCAACGTGTCTATTAATATGGCAGCAACATTTTACACCAGTTTTAGAATGTTCACTACAACAGATGTTGAACACCAACATGCTTATGTAAAATCAGCATAGTACCATATTCAGCTATCGACAGTTCTGCGTTGTGCGTCATAGCCTACGTCAGCCTACTCAGACAATGTTCGAAATAAAATGAAATGATAATATGATAAATATCATAAAAAGGGTGGATGTCAATAATTAAATGAAAAATCATGTTGTATGATAAAATTATAAAAAAAAAAAAAAGTATTGATTTGTTCATAAAACCTTCTCACTTGCAGTTACAGCCAGAGGCCGCCAGGGGGGGGGGGGGGGGTGCTGCAGCACCCTAAGCACCCCCACTTCCCGCGTCCCTGGAAATGTAAGAGGTGTATATCCTATATCATCATATAAATGTGAAATGTAATCCCAAAATAGTGATCCCAAAAATGTACACCCTAAATGGTATCCCAAAAAGTAATAATAATTTGATAGTATTACTATCATCTCTACATTTAATCCAAACCATTAACCTGGTAAAATACCGTGGTGTTGGCATAAGCAATTGTATTTATTGTTGGAGTTAGCCGCATCCAATCCTGCGGCATTGTTAAAATGGTATACATGTCTTGGCATCCAACTGAGGGTCTTTTAGGTAAAAGCTTAAATTTTGAAATTAATAGGAGGTGGAAGATTTATTTATTGTTTGCAGGTAGTGAAGGTTTCAGGTCAGAAATTGTTACGTTTTAGATTAATCTAAACGATTCATAGCAAGTGTATTTTATGAACTTCTTTCATATCGTTTCTGTCAATTTCATTTTTTTTTTAATCTGTGACATTTAGATACGGTGTAGAAGGAAACAGAAGTATAACATAAGAAGAGAGAAGTTTGAATGTCATCATATGTCTTCGATCAGAACTCATCTGTACCCAACTCACCCAACTTTTCAAACAGACCAAATTATATAATATACAGAGCCTAACCTATACCATTTAAATACAATATATTATATTATACTTATACTACAATTAAATCAGCTATTACTTTAGATGAAACCATATTGATACCCTTCAAATTAACACTCCTGTGTATCTTTAGTTGAACCGTTTGGTGCTCTGAATCTACCTCCCTCTAATCTGGGCAGAATGTGTAAAAAAGGAAACATTTCCCAAACAGTCCGGGATTGTGTTTGGGTCTTGGCCCGGGCCAGACAGGATATCTGAATAATTTCTCCCCTTATAGTCTGGAGATCTCAACTTGGATAATAATGACCTCAAATTTTAATGAGCTAAATAACAAATCATTTTGTAATGAGACAGATTAGACGTGTGTGTGTGTGTGTGTGTGTGTGTGTGTGTGTGTGTGTGTGTGTGTGTGTGTGTGTGTGTGTGTGTGTGTGTGTGTGTGTACGTTTATGTTCTAACACACGCACACACTTGTTAAAGTTCTTTGAAAGGTGTGGGTGTGTGTTGGGTCAAATCCCTTCACGGCTGATGTTGGCCTGATATTCACACATAAATGCTTTTTATCCACCTTACCACTGTTCCAAGGACTTTCCCATGCAATTATTTGAGCTGTGCTGGCATTAAACGTGTGTTGGAAAGAGTCATGAGAGGATGAGAATAACTCGTTCTTGTATTTTCTCTGAAAGAGATGAAAACTAAACAGGAAACTCTGATAAAATGTAGGCAACAGTCACATTCAGATGAGACAAACAGACCATCAGGTTTGAACACTTTAAAAGACAGAACACCTGACACCGGTTTACATACACAACAACCACCTAGCATGCAAATAAATCAAGTTCTTTACTTTACAAGGTTTCCAGTGGGCTATAGAATTACTTTCTGTTTCTCCAATATCTGCAATAAACTGCGGAATAGCTCTTTTGCCAAATATTTTCTGGAAGTTGTCAAACTCATGAGCAAAATAAATTCAAATGTATCACACAATAACACACACAACAAACTCTTCTGAGTCTCTTTGTCCCAATCGCTCGCCAACTAAACACTCTACTACAATACTATGACAAGCTGTCAATGAACACCTATTCCTAAGTATCTGTGGTCATTTATGTGGTTGCATTTAAATCTCTACCAGTCACAAATTCTGAGGAAAATGTTAGCATGCATTCCCTAAACAGTAGTTCTATGGGAGTGTGTTTTCGTCTCTTCTCATAGTCTGGATCTTGGATAATCATTGACTCAAACTTTAAAGAGCGAAATAACCATTGTTTGAAATGATACGGGTGTTTGTGTGTGTTTGTGTTTGTGTGTGTTTGTGTTTGTGTGTGTGTTTGTGTTTGTGTGTGTGTGTGAGCTCTAAACAGTCTGGTGTGGTTGGGAAATTCCGCACAAAAAGAGAGGCAACAAAACCAAAGAATCCACTTAAAAAAAAATCAGAAATAATTCAAAGTCCTATTAGAATGATTTGACTCTCAACTAATTCCTTTGCAATCAATTTCTGCAATCTGTTAACCTAATCCAATAATTCCAAACCTGCCCCCTTAAGACACATAGGCTATATAAATCCACTGCTAAACAACAAACCTATCAAAGAAAATATGCAGTCGCTGTTAACCAAGCTTTGACTCAGAGGTCTGTGTGGACATTGGCTGGTGCTCACAGGAGACGTTTCATCCATCATGTTTATACAATGCATTGACAAGGCCTCGCTCACACGGGTTCTCGCAGGAAGCGCCTGATGATGATCCAAGCCAACTCCCCGCTCATCCAGAGCCAGGAGCAGGTATCTGCTGGTGGTGCGGGCAGGCCTACGGTCGAGGCTTCGCTGGATGAAGGCGGCCCCCACATGGTCGGGGTTACGGGGGACCGGGGCGGCCTGTGGCGCTCCATGTGGGAGACCGGTTTGAGGCCGTCACTCAGTAGCGCAGCGAACCAAAGTCACAGAGCATGTCGACCACAAACCACCGCAGCGGAGCAGGGACACCACCAGACAAATGGAAATTAGAAGACTTCAGCTGGTGCCAACAGCTGGTCCGTTTTATTTCACTTAAATAGAAGTATATTGTGTCAAAGTAGCAGTAGTAGGACCACTGTTGGTATTTGGTATATCCGGTCTTAAAAAAAATATCTTCCAAAGTTATTTTGGGTTACAGTCTATACATCAGCATTGAAACATATATAGATAAATGTGAAATATATGTTCATGTATTATTCTGCTTCTTTTACAAAGCTACTACTAATCATAATAATTGGCTATCAACTACTACAACTGAAGCACTAGTATAACCTAAAATAAATAACAAAACACCAGTTACTGATTGTTGAGTAACTCAAACCTAAGGTTACGTGCTGGCAACAGTCCTCTTCACCCTCTGCAGCTGTCCTTGTTCGGCAGGTCTCTCAGGGTTTCTCGAGCTCTGACGTCACATCATCTATCTCCAGCAGTAACTACTAGTACACTGCTTCTTGGACACTTGATTAAGGACGCACCTAAAGAGATGGACCTAGTGCAATACAGGAGAAATGACGTGATCTACCTTGGATGAAGAAAGGAACCAGATCAAACGAAGGTCACAATTGGGTTTTTGCATAAAAAATGAAAAGATAAATAGTGAAAAAAAAAAGAAAATCTCAAATAGTTTCGATAATTCACAAAGAAGAAAATGGAAAAAAAAAAAAATCCTAGGAACGAAGCAACCTTTCCACAAACTGAAACCCATACATATTACAACAAACCTGACGCAGCATTGGAGCCTCCTATAGACGTCCCAGCCAGCCCCACTCAGTGACCGACTCTGTTTATTGGGAGTGAGCAGGACTGTGTGTGGGCGTAGCGTGGGCCAGCGTCTCTGGCTCCCCGCTGGACCCTGCCCTCTCTGGGCAGCCGGGCGGAGGGCTCCAGGACACACCGGCCCCGCAGCCTCAGGCCTCAAACCGAGACGATCAGTGTAGACGGATCAGAATAGATAGTTTAGATAGATATACCATATATATCTAGATCTATATCGATAAAAGTTGAACCTTTTACCTGCACACCATAGAGGAACATAAAGACAGTCTACATGTTTAGCACTATAATGAACGGTATCACAATATATATTAATATATATACTGTATATATTTAAAAATAATTTAGGTTTAAGTTTAACCCTTAAAAATATTTTGCCACACTTAATTCTGACAAATTCAGACATTGGCATATAACGTGTTCAAATATAGATATAAATACACAATCATTATCAATAATCTGACAATAAGTGTAAAGCACTTTTTAATGTGGCCCTTCACGGTTGAACCTTGCTCCCCCGGACCCAGTAAGTCGTGCTGAATAGGGGGGATTTCCCCCTTTCAGCCCCGGCCTATACGCCCTGGATTAGAGGGCCGGGGGTCTCAAAGGGCCGATGTGTGTGTTGGAAGCCACCTCTCCACATGTCAAACAGTCGCTCATTAGCAGCCTGACCCAAGGATGAAATTCAAAAGGCCAACATTGACTGGGGTCCCCCTGGGAGAGGTGAAGTGGTGGGCCCGTCCTCCACCGCAGCACCCTTCTCACCGCTCTAGAGCCCCGTGGGCTATTTGGGGTGAACAGCAGCGATGCCCGGCCGTCTAATCCAGCTCCGCAAGCAGGTGTCCCCCGCCTCAAGATAAATATTTAAACTTGTATCCCAAATGCTTTGTCTGAAACTTGCTTAATAGACTTAGGGGTTTCCAAATACTTGTAAAAGTGTGTGTGTGCGCGCGTGTGTGTGTCCGTGCGCTCGTTGCACCTGTTTCATGGCTTGCCAGGGAAAAGTCAGCGGCGATGTTGTAAATAACTTTTTAACTTCTCTTTCTTGCGCCCTGGCGGAGCGGGCCTTCAAAGGAAACGCTCAGCGATGAAAGCGTGAGTCGTGCCAGACGCCTCGGAGACTGTGCATGAACTTGTCAAAAGTACAAAATATGCCGTTCATCATGCCTTTCAGGCCCTGTAATACAATGTGGGCAATCCAGACCGCTCATTAAATGGACATCATCTGGTCGAGCTCCCATTAGCTATGGGCTTCCACGGAGCTCAATTCATTCGTTCACTCACTCCTCACTACCAACCTTCAGGGACTCAAAACCATTTTTTCCCCCCTCTTTAAATGACACAAGACACATTCTTATTAAAATGTTACCGTTTAATATCACTCCACTACAAAAAGTATAATTATTTGAACTATGATACAGACTCTTGATATACATCATTTACAATTGAAAAGACAAAATGGGGATATGGTACATAGAATTTACACTGTCAATGTTCCTTTCATAAAAAAAAAACATACAGAAACTCATTTTTGGAAGAAAGCGTTCAGACAGATCTGCCGGCATTCAGGGATACAATCTAATCATCTATGTTGTGCAGTTCTTCTTTAATGTCCGCTTGTACATGTATGTGTGTTGGTGTGATGGTCCAACTATAATACTGACATTACAAATAAAGAGTATTCTTGAGTACATTCGTGAACCCTTTGTGAGACGTACCATAATGAAAGGGAATCACTGAGACAAACATGTATATTTTCCATTACTTTCCCCCCAGGTAGGTCTTCTGTGCGTACAGAGATGACGGCAAGCAATACAATTATTATTGGAAATGTCTAAATTCTATTTTTGTATTTTGAAACTGTAGTCCTATCACCAGCCATTTACTTCAGTAAACTAGTCAAGTATTGCTTTGCTTGTAGAGAAAAAAGAAAAACAGAGGAATCTACAATTTTTCAACAGGCAAGTTTGACAAAGTAACAAAACAAACACAATCTTGAATCGCTCCACTTAGCCTCATAAAATAATCATACAACGATTGCCAAGCTAGACGTTGTACAATCCTGTACTTCCCCGTTAGTCCTTCACGGAGACAAATAGTTTGGCAACTCCTGCAGTACAGTCCATGGTTGGGGGAGCAGGGGTCGACACATGGTGTTTAGGGACATTGTTGTTAGAGTCGACAGACACGGAGAGGTGCATCCGGTCACAACTGGTTCCTTACGAGAAACGATCCTGCTATAAAAGATCTGGTCCCGAATTCATCATCTACTAGAAAAGGGCTTTACATTTTGTCTCGTCATCCAAACAATTTTCAATAAACAAACAATCAATAACCGTTGTCAAGTTTGACCACATTCAAAGTGCCTCAGTGCTACTGACATGGATACAGTTCCTGTACAGTAAGGTAGCTGTCCCGTGTATTGCTTTCAAAAGGGAGGAGGGAAGAGTTAAAGATAAAAAAAAAAGAAGCATACTACAAAGCATAAGTATACTAAAGCTCCACCTCAGCCATCATAGCTCGCTTGTCTGAAGTGACGTGCAGCCTGATGGAAGCCAGGATGGATGGAGACGGAACGTGCCTGGCTGGCCTCAAACTACCGCACAGCAGACCAAGCACTGAATAAGAAAAGGATTTACCACAGACTGCTGTCGGTTGGACACGGGTTAACTTGGCATGTGGGTTTTTCCTATCGGGGTAAATGGGAATATAATAAGTACAAATATAATAGGAATAATAGAACAGCCAGTCTGATGACGGCGCCGTGTGAAGCAGATCTATGTTTGTAGCAAAGTCAGTACTAATGAAATGTGCAGAGCTTCTGGTGCAGCAGACTGTACCTGCGTGCGCTGCCAGTTGGTGCGCTGGTTGGTTTTCCGCGCTAAAAGAGGATCTTTATGTTGTCTACCGATCGGGGAGCGAGCGTTCTCCGTCTGCTGGCCGGCGACGGCTCACAGCAAAAAAGATCATGGTCATTCAAGCTTACTTTTATTAGTTAAATAAGATCGTTCAACATCTGGCTGGTTGTCTAGAATGTGATTCTGCAGCGCCAGACAGGTAGTTTCCACTTGGTCTACTAAGTCAAGGCGAACTGGAGGAAAAATTTCTTTCCTCGGACGTCCAGCAAGTGCTCGATTTCTGGACCTGTTGAAACCCCCATCCCTCCTCCCTTTTGGCTAATAGATTAAATTACATGCGTGTCATTAATTAAAGAATTATAACCAGCCTGATCTGATGGTTTTATTTAATGGAACGTTCCTAGTGGCCTCAGGTTGTGATGGTTTTATTGAATGGAACGTTCTAAGCCTTCTCATACTTGATGGTGGTCTGATTTAATGGAATGTTCTAAGCGTGCTTAGGTTCTGAGGTGTTTTTATTGAATGGAACGTTCTAAGTCTCCTCACGTGGTTTTATTCAATAAAACATTCTAAACCTAGTCAGATCCTGGGCCGCTTTGATTAAAGAAAAGGTTCTACGCCTCGTCTGGTGTTCTTATTTAATGGAACGTTATTAGCCTCTTCAGGGGGTTTTATTAAATGAAGGATCTAAACCTTGTCATGTTTAGAAGTGTCTTTATTTAATCAAGCTTTCTAAGCTTTTCTTCTCCATGGGTTTTATTAAATGAAACGTTCAAAGCCTCCTCAGGTGGTTTTATTAAATGGAACGTTTTAAACCTCCTTAGGTGGTTTTACATAATGGAACTTTCTAAGCCTCCTCAGGTGGTTTTATTAAATGGAACCTTCTAAGCCTCCTCAGGTAGTTTCATTGAATGGAACATTCTAAGCCTCCTCAGGTGGTTTTACATAATGGAACGTTCTAAGCCTCCTCAGGTGGTTTTATTAAATGGAACGTTTGAAACCTCCTCAGGTGATTTTACATGATGGAACGTTCTAAACCTCCTCAGGTGGTTTTACATAATAGAACGTTCTGAGCCTCCTCAGATGGTTTTATTAAATGGAACGTTCCAAGCCTCCTCAGCTGGTTTTAGATAATGGAACGTTTTAAACCTCCTCAGGTGGCTTTACATAATAGAACGTTCTAAGCCTCCTCAGGTGGTTTTATAAATGAAACGTTCTAAACCTCCTCAGGTGGTTTTACCAAATGGAACGTTCTAAACCTCCTCAGGTGGTTTTATCAAATGGAACGTTCTAAACCTCCTCAGGTGGTTTTACATAAAGGAACGTTCTAAACCTCCTCAGGTGGTTTTACATAATGGAACGTTCTAAGCCTCCTCAGGTGGTTAGATTAAAAGGAACGTTCCAAGCCTCCTCAGGTAGTTTCATTGAATGGAACATTCTAAGCCTCAGGTGGTTTTACATAATCTGACGTTCTAAGCCTCCTCAGGTGGTTTTACATAATGGAACGTTCTAAACCTTCCCAGGTTCTGACGGTGGTTTTATTGAATAGTGTCCGGTGGGCTCTCAGGTCCGGGAGGAGAGGCCAATGCTCGTTACCATTTTGTGGATCTTCTCTTCGTTCCTCAGGATGTTGGACTTGACCGCACAGATCTTGTCCTGCTGGTCCCTGATCAGCTGATCCAGCTCCACTAGCTCTTTCTGCAGGGGCTCCACAGACCGGTCAGTAGTTCTGTTGGGCGCACACACACACACACACACACACACACACACACACACACACACACACACACACACACACACACACACACACACACACACACACACACACACACACACACACACACACACACACACACACACACACACGTCTCTTCCATTAGTGTAGCTATTCCATGCCAAACAAATATATGTGAGCGGAGGTGGGGCGTTCTCTAAGGACACAAAGCGCTATAACGTGTACATTTTTAAATCGATTTCAATGAGTCGTTTCTTTCAAGGGTGTGTGTTCAACTCGAATACAAAAAGTACAAAAAAGAAAAGTATCTAAATTACATAAATACATTGTATGAAATATACATGATTCTAATAAGAATATAAAAACTGATCATTATAATCTGTTGAGAATATAGTGCCTATAGTGCTATTTATCACAGCTCCCTTGTCGACATAGGATCCAAAAGGTCGACGCGACCACCACGTATAGTCCTCCCATGTGTGTGACCCCTGACCTCTGCTCCTCCTGCAGGGCGGCGGCGTGCTGCAGGTTCTCCCGGCGCCAGGCCAGCAGCTCGGCCTGCATGGAGTCCATGTCCTCCTGGATGTAGTCCATGATCTTGCCCAAGGGCAGGGCGCTGCGGCACACCGTCTGCACCGAGCCCCGCAGCCGCTCCATCTCGCGGCCCACCAGGTCACGGGCCTTCCTCTGGGCCGCGTCCGACACCGGGCCCTGGGGGGGGGGGGGGGGGGGGGGGGGGGGGGGGGGGGCAGCGTTAGGGATAGCGGGCGGGCTTTGGTGAAAACCATTATGTTAGATAGTACTTTTGTATAATATTAGCACTAATTCTTTATCTGACTGGCACCTGTTAAACCCTACGCTAGAATCTACTTTACAGCGAGAACGGGGGGTCGGTTGGGATAGTGGGCGATAGTTTGAGAAAACTATTAAATGGTTAAATGGTACATTTGTAAAATAGTAATAATACACTATTTGTCTGGCACCTGACAAAACTTACGTGAACATGGGCTTTACATGAAGAGGGAACAAGACACATTATGTTTAAAACGGATTCACAAATGAGACTGGATCCAGATAGTCCAGTTGTTTTATGTCCAAACTGTCACCAGTCACTCTTTAATCTTCTCCCCCTGAACGAGCGAAGCAACTGCTTCTGGTCACTTTACATCAATTAGGCGAAGGTGTCTAGGAGGACACATATATATCTTATAGAACCACGCATCTTAGTCCAATATGCATCTATGTATGCAAACAGTACATCACCATTCTTTATGATGCATCACCGTATACATCCACAGCTCTGGTGCAAACCGAACAGCTTGGGTGAATTCCTGAGGTATCGCCCTGTCTACCTGTCTCCAAACAAAGCCCCTTGGACCGAGTTAAAAGTGGAGCCTGGAACATAAACGATTTGGCTTTACACTCACGTATAAATAATAAACAAGTATATAAAACCTGCGCCCACACACACGGACACACACGCACCGAGAAATCACTCGGGTCTCCCCAGACCAAAACATAACAAGGCCTCTGCAGAAAGGAACCCGGGGCTGTGTTTAGCCCTCTCGGGTTTCAAGGCTGCAAATGTGTGGCAGGAATCCTACAGACGCACGTGTTTATACAGAGAGCGTTTGATGAGGGCTGCGGAGGCCCGTGGACGGTTGGATGATTGATTGGCTGGCTGGCTGGCTGGCTGGCTGGCTGGCTGGCTGGCTGGCTGGATGGATGGATGGATGGCTGGCTGGCTGGTTGGGTCGCTGACCGGCTGACAGAGAGGCAGACGGACCGGACGGTTGGCTAACTGGCTGGCTCGCTGGACGGACGGCAGACGACATTATATCGTGTGTGTGGTGTAGGGGGGGGGGGGATTCCACTGCATCCCTGCTCCATCACCCCTGTGATGAAGGGCGGGGGATGGGGGGGGGGGAAGGGAGGGGCCCCCCTTTGGCACGGTCGGACCCCGGGATGTTTGCTCAGCTGGGCCCGGAGCAAGGGTTCGGGGCTGGTGTGTGTGTGTGTTAGGGGTTGGTGTCTGTCCGTGTGCATAAAACGACGCTCTAGACCTGGGTTAACACACACACACACACACACACACACACACACACACACACACACACACACACACACACACACACACACACACACACACACACACACACACACACACACACACACACACACACACACACACACACACACAGACCGCCTTGAGAACATGCCGTGCGCAGTGCCCCCCCACACGGGGCCCTGAAGCGCTGTTTGTTTTAGTAACAGACTGTGGCAGGGAGGTTATTTTACTGCAGTATTGAGTAACGACTACACTACACTTGTGCCCCCCCGCTTTCAAGTTCAACCCTCGGCCCAATTTATGTCACGCAGAGTCGGGGTCCCCTCCCCACGTCCCCGTCCCCCCCCTCCCAGCCCCGCAAGAGTGGCAGGACCAGGGCGCTCGTGACAGTGTAAACTAACTGACAACTTCCGCTTCCAAACACACGGGCTGTCATGCAGGGTGGTGCGGCGAAGGGGGTAGCTGACTCTAATTTAGTTGAACAGCCCCCCCCGGCCTTTTCCAGTTATCTTAAAGTGCAATCGTGAGTCCCATTCATCCAAGGGACTGGATGGGAGCGTGCAGTGAAGTTAAGGTTCACGTGTCAGTGAGGAACAGATAAGGGGTAGGGGTTTCTTGATCGAGGATGCTAGACCGGTGACATCAAGGAGATTAGACTCTGGACGTTGGGGATCGAACACAGTACCTGGGAGGCGAACACCGTGACGTCCCATCCCCACTTCATCCCCTCCCCAACCAACTGGTCGCCCCAGCCGACAGGCAGATAGAGGGGAGCAGACCAGACAAGATCTTGAAACCTCAGGTCTAGAGAGCTTGGGCCCTTTCTTTCCCCCCCCCCCCCCCCCCTTTAATCTAGTGTGAGACCGAAAGAACAACCTAAACACGCCCCGGTGGTTCCCTCCGTCAAGGTGGGTGGCATTCCCAGCCGGGACGCGGGCGAGACCACCAGCTAGACAAACACTCTCCAGCTCCTCCAGCGTGCCAGGCTGCGGTCGCGGCCCGCCAAGGCCCCCGGCCGGGCCCTGTAGCTTTATTCTATGTGTCGTCCTCGCAGGGCCCCTTCCTCGCAGCGAGACCCCGATGTCCCCCCCCACTACCACCACCACCAGCTCACCCCTACCCCTGCTCTCGGAAAATCACAAAAAAGGGAACGATCCAGGAGAGAAAACATGACCCCCCAGTTCGTGTGCACTCTGTCCTGGTGTTCATAAATCACCACTTTATAGGGGGGCCCCAGGTCTGCCCCCTTCCCCCCCCCCCCCCCCCACCCGCTGGCTCCCAGTTTTCCCTTTTTCTCACCCCGAGCCCAAAACAATATTTGTTTAGATGAGGGGGGTTGAGGGGGGTGAGCGATGAGGAAACAGAGGGCAGGTTTTCCCATAGCCTGCCAAGGGACAGAGTAAGGGTTGGGGGGTTGGGGTGTTGGGGGGGGGGGGGACAGACCCATGCCCAGCGATGACGCCAACGGGAGCAGGTGTTGTCCGGCGAAAAACCGCGAGGCAGAAACGCCAAGTCTGATGTGGAAGGAAGGAACACTAAACAAAGCACCGTGAGACAGGAGGCCGTCCCGAAATAAGTTCCATTTGGCTGGAGCAACACGCTGGAGCTAGACTGTGATCTTAGAGCTGTTGTTCTTTCTCATCTGTTTGATCTTCATGGATGGGAGGGTTTTTTTTTGTGTAAGCCACAGGTTGGACATTTCAGTGTTACCGCTCACTCAAGCTGTAATATTTCAGGGCGGAGACAGCAGAAAAAAAAAGCTTGAAGCCGATCCAAAAACTTGCAACGCATCCTGCTCTCAGAAGCCTAATCAGCCTAATTAGGAAAATGAACGGTCAAATAAATGATAAATGGAGTGGCAGGAGGAAAAACACTGTTCAAAGAAATGAGGAAAATAAGAAAAATACAACTGGCATATCTCTGGGGTATCGTTCATTAAAGAACAATTAATTAAAGGGGAATGGTCACGCTCCACTATCGGCAACATCAACTCTGTTTCCGTGGAAAACAACGCAGAAAAAGACAGAGACCGTTACCGTCACTGGTCCGGAATGTGGACTCTCATTGGTCCATCAGGACAAATTACGTCCAGGGTTCAACTTTGTTTTTCTCAGAAACTGAGTGGATGCTGCAGATCTCGGTGTGTTGACAACATGCGGATGAAGCGGTACTCTTTCGTATTATAAAATAGCGAGCGTGACGGTTCCTCTTTAGGTTAGTGTGCGGGAGTGTGTGTGGACGACGGCTGGTTTAAGCAGCCTCACCTGGCCGAGTGCGACTGATTGGACTCTGGGGCTGGGAGAGGCTGCACACCTGTTAAACCAGCCATCTCCACACACACACACACACACACACACACACACACACACACACACACACACACACACACACACACACACACACACACACACACACACACACACACACACACACACACACACACACACACACACAGAGTATTGGAGTTGTGCAGGACAAAGAATTGGACTCAATGAAACCTCTGTCTTGAGTTAGGCTGACGGGAGATCTCTGAATTCTCACTGAAACCTTCCCTCTCAAAACATTGAAGCTCAAAACATCACTGCTACCAAAATACGCCGACTGACGATTTATTGGAGGATGTATGATGACGTTTAGGTGAGAATTTAGGGGGGGGGGACAGCTCCTGGTGTTGCAAGTCTGGTGCTCCTGGTGTTGCATGTCTCCAGGTCAGCACCTTGTGGGGTTTTACAGGGTGTTCCCGGAAAAGGGTGCCGGGGTGTCCGGGACAAAGATCTCCTCTAAAAGTTTTCTTCGTTTTCATAAAAGAATGTCCACAAACACAGCCGGATCATAAAAATAACTGGGAGGCAGTGAGGTGAGGAGAGAGGTCCATGGAGAGGGGGGGGCGGGGTACCAGGATGTTGTTACTAGGGCACGGTGAGGCCCTGGGAGCCATCAACCGAGATCACCGCGCCGGCCCCTGCCCTGGACACAATCGGGGGACGTTTTTGTTACCGTGAGGTGGGGATCATCTTGGATGAGGTTTAATAAAAAAGAAAATTACATAGAAATTGCCTGTCCTGCATTCATCATCGTTCTGATCTTCCGTTGTGAGCAGGGATCAGAGGTAGAAGGAAAATCCTTTCTATTGTTGGAGAGAAATGCGCTTAAAAACGTTGCACTTTCCATTCACAACCGGGATCATGAGGATCTGTGTGATCTAGTCCGATTAAGGCCACAAAAGCCGTCTAAAAGCAAAGGTTGGGTTTGTCCCTCGTTCGTGCAGTGTTTCAACAAAGCCGCCCATCCCCATCCCTCATCCCTCATCCCTCATCCATCCATCCATCCCGCCCCCCTGCTAAATACCTCCGATATGTCAACACAGTCTCGGCGCAGGGAATACAGCCAGCCGATCGCCATGGGTCATTCCTTACATTTCCACATGCACACAGAAAAGGGGCTCTGGATGTTTATGAAGACGCAGGCCTGCAGGGAAGGAGTATTTATTTTCCTGGCGATTCCGCGGCGAGTGTACAGACCCCTTCTCCCCTGTGACCCTCACTCAACGCCATCCATTTGTGTTCCGCAGGGTTTATTTATACGCCACAAACCTTCATCAAGGCTAATTTGGCATGGGGGAGGGGAGGGGGGAGGGGGGAGGTGGGGTGCGGGGAGAGGGAGACGGAGGAGAGAGAGGGGTGCACCAAAATATTCTTATAAAAACGCAGCTGCTGCCACAGAGGGTAGATCCTGTGTAAATACCAGAAGACACCCTTCTAGAAAGTATCTCGGAATAATAAACAGACGCGGCGCAGGGTCGCCGGGGAAGGTCGGGACCATAAATATACACCGAATTCTTCAGTCGCACACACACACACACACACATCGCACTGGAACCAATCGCGCACACCTCTCTAAAAAACAACCCTCGTTGTTTACACCGGTGATATATATATATATATATATATATATATATGTATCGCCATGCGATACACGCTGCGCGGCTCCGATGGGGAAACACGTCTCGTGAGTGACATGGGTGCAGATGCCGGGCGGGAATGGGCCTCGCGTTGGACTTCCTCGAAGCGGCTAGGAGTCATCCTAGCCAGAGCCGGAGGATTCTCATTGTGGCTGAAAGGTTTGGGCCCGACTCGTGAGACAGAGCTGACTTTGAACCAGAGAGGACCAGGGAAGAGTTCTAGGAGAAGACGTACCTCTTCAAAGAACATCAAGAAGATGTGAAAGTGTTACATAAGGGGAAAAAAAAGAGGAGGTGCACATCGAGGTCATTACCACAGGTGAAGAGAGCTCGGTGTGTCATCTGGGGTCAAACAGTGTGTTTTTAATACAAACAATGAGGCCTGTTTTGTTCTTCACTGGAGGTTTGAATGAAAAGTGGATCTGGACACATTGACGATGGACTATTTTGATATACGTCAGCGTTTGAAATATATATATACGTCAGCACCCCCTCCCCCAAACCCAC